>NW_021318604.1:959560-978277 GCF_001605985.2 Dendrobium catenatum | reverse complement strand
CCCCCCCCCCTTCAAATTGGTTTCAAGATGGTTCATAGGGCTTGCCCTTCTAATTTTAGATTTAAAAATATGTGCCTTTTAGATGGCTCTTTTTTAACTATGTTTTATGACAACTAAAAAAGGTCCTTTGCTTCCTGATAATTCTATACAAGACATGAATATACTTTGGTTGAAACTTAAAATGTTCAAGTTTCAAAATTAACAAGTAAAATAAGAATATTTTCTAAAAAGTTTTCATTAGAAAATATGGAGATTAATTGTCAAAATGACCGTACAAATGAGAATTTTCAGCTTCTGAGTGATGCAAAAAATTCCTTATTTCAATTTCAAGCTCAAGAAGAGTTTTTTGGAAATAAAAAGTAGCTTGTAAGAATCTTATTGAGAATGATAAAAAGGGCTAAGGCATTACATCCATAAGTTCACTTTTCATGATGGTACTATTTTAAAGGATGCTAAGGATATTGCCAATTTTATCATGGAGCATTTTAAAAATCCACTTAATTAAGTTTCAACCCTACTCCTTTTAAGCTTCCATAGCTTATCCCCACAATTTTATCAAAGAGATTTTAATTTTTTTTATTCAAAAAGCATGGAATACTTTTAGTGCCAATTTATATGAGGCGTATTTGCACTTTTTTGCTAGTAACCCTATTCCCAATTTTTTTCTTCCGCGTCCATTATTCTTATTCCTGAGAAGAATGTTACAAATTATAGGGATGACTTCGAGCCAATTAGTCTCCACTCCATTTTTAGTAAGCTTATTTCTAAAATTTTAATGGGTCAATTACTCCTTTCCTTCCTAGGCTTATCTATCCTTGTTAAACCAATTTGTCAAAGGTAAAGTCATCTCTTAAAACATTTTGCTTGCTCAAAAGTTGCTTCATGATATTAATAGTGTGGTGAGAAGGTGGAACATTATCCTTAAATTAGATGTTGCTAAAGCCTATGATAACATCAACTAGAATTTTCTCTTTAACAAGTTACATTCATTTGTCTTTAACTTGATTTATATGAAGCTTATTAGAAATTGCATTGATGGTTGCTATTTTTCCTTGATTATTAATTGCAAAATCTTCTAAAGACCTAAGGCAAGTTGATCCCATTTCTCATGCCTTATTTATTATAGCTACTAAGTATATTTCAAGAGGCATTGTTAACCTTTATGAAAATTACCCTAAATTATTTTATAGGACTTTGGGTGATCCCCCTATTACTCATTTAAGCTTTGCTAATGATACTATAGTATTTTTTAATGGTTCCTTGAATATGATTAATATTCTTTTGAGACTTTTACATAACTTTGAGAATGCAAGTGGTCTTTTTATTAATAACAACAAAAGTTATTTTATTTCTTCCAAAAGTGCTTTAGATTGGATTAGTAATATTAAAGGTGTCATTAGCTTTATGTAAAGTTCTTTGCCTATTAAATACTTGGTGTTTCCACTTTATAAAGGCAAGAAAATATCATTTCTTTTTATGACATGATCTCCTATGTTCATAATCATTTGTCCTCCTGTGATTTTAACTTGTTAACTTTTAGGGGGAGACTTACTCTTATAAAGAGTGTTATGTGATCTTTACATATCTGCATTCTCCATACAATTCAACCAACTTTATTTGTCTATAGTCAGTTGGAGAGAATTTTTAATAAGTTCTTTTGGGCTGGTACCCCCACTCATTCCACATTTCTCTGATCATCTTAGAGTAACTATTGTGGGATGATTTGGGTTGTAAAAAGATGGTTCATTTGTCACATGTTTTTCTATTAGATTATTAATTGATTTCCCTTTGAAAAAAAGCCTATGTGCTAAGTTTATGACTTTTATTTATTTTATTGGCAAACATCCTAATATGTTCTTTTATAAAAAAAGTAATTCTAAAATTTGAAGAGATTATGTTAAATTAAATGGGAAGCAGAGAACTTGATCCAATGGGGGTTGGGTCAGGGAAACATTTAGTTTTGAAAAGATCATTGGTTTGTTTCCTCTTTTATTGATTCTCTGCACTCAACACTAATTTTATATTGACTGTTAAAGTTCATTATTTTAACTCTAACAACAATGGGGATATAAAAAAAAGCCGAGGTAATCCCTTAGTCTGTGATTAATCAAATTTTTAATATAAACCTTAATGTTGATACTAATAATAGTTTACTTATTAATCTTCATAACAATAGTAACTTTAGACTGAAAGATGCTTGAATTTTTTTAAAGAAAAGAATAATGCTTCTTAGGTGTTGTTTATGATATGGCATAAAAGTTCCTTTGTATGTCCTCATTGATGATAATTTAATGTCTAAAGGTTCTGTTTTACCCTCTAGGTGTCATTGTTGCTTCCATGTAGAGAATATTAATCATGTGTTTCTTTCTAGTCCTAATGCTTCTTAAGTGTAGATTTATGTTGGTGACATGTTTATAATTAATCATTTGTGTGGTAATATTAGTATCTTGCTATGTTTAATCACAAGTTTATCAATTGTAAAGGCCACATTAAGAATGTGATCCCTTCTCTTATTATGTGGTTTTTCTATATTACTAGAAATGATTCTATTTTTATTAATATTAGTATGAACAATAAGAAGGTTATTGGTAAAATTGAAGACAAAGTGATGAAGCCTTTTTTCCAATCTGTTGGGCTTTAAAATTTTTGGGGTTGTTATTTTGTGGCCAAGAATTTTGGTATTCTTCATCATGATAATAAGATTATTGACAAACCTAAATTGGTTAATAAGATTAAGCTCAAACCACCTATTTTTAAACTAAATTGGTATGGTTCTATTAAATATTATGGCAGTGACTATGGTAGTATAATCAAGGATTCATTTTGTAACACTATTATGACTTATGCTGGTCCTTTAGATTGGTGTTCTATTATTAATGCTGAGATGTCTGAAATTTTTAATTGTCTTAATCTTGGTCTTTCATTTGGCATAAAAGACATTTGTATTGAGGTGAATTCTACTTATAACCTTCACTTCTTGAAGGAGTCTAACAATAAAACTTGTAGCCCTGATCTATTCTATCTTATATGGGTTATTAAGAAGCTCTTAGTTCTTTTAACTTTTAAATGTCTAATATCCTAAGGGAGGGGAATACTTGTGACACTTGTTAGGTAACAATGGGTGTCCCCATAATGATATCATGAAATTTAGTTACACTAGTTTACATGTTACCTTGAAAGGCCTTTTTAGGATACGTAAAATTAGGCTTCCTTTTTTTAGATTATAATATTATTGGAGCATGCATTTTACATTCGGATGTTTTTTCTTTGTGTCTTTTTTTTCATATTGGCTCTAGTTTCTCCCAGATCATCCTTGGTTGGATTTTGGAACTGGAATTTTGGCTCATCTCCCATATATATTGTTATTTTCCTATCATCTGGCTATATTGGTTGGGTTGTGGCTAGCAATGTTTACTAATTATTGTAGGAGGAGGATTTTTTTAAATCGATCATGTTGGCTAAGAACCAAGTAGATTTTTTTAAATAATTGTCATAACTTTCTAATAAATTAACAAGATCTTGAGAACCTAAAGACAACACTACTATCATATTTTATAATTGAAAACCTTTATATTACTGTCAAACAAATGGGTGTCAACAGATCTCCTTGACTTGATGGGGCTATAACAACCCTTTTAAAATTATATTGGGAAATTGTTAAAAAGGATATATGGAATTCTATAAATTCTTTTTTTATTACTAGTGAATTGCTTTCTTTTTTGAAAGAAACCTTGATTGTGCTCATTCCAAAGATTTAATATGTGTTTGATCCATCTAAATTTAGACCAAACAGATTATGCCAGATAACTTCTATGATGATTATTAACATGCTTAAAATTTCTTTACCATTGCTTATTGTCAAAGAACAAGCAACTTTTATACCAAATAGATCTAAAAATGGTGTTTTCTTGCTTAATCAAAAGGTATTTAATAAATTATGGTATTATATTACAAAAATTGGATATATGGAACTTAAGATTGACCTAGAATTAGCATATAATAGGATGTAATGGCTAACACTTTATCAAGCAATAAATTATATGGGATTCCCTTTAAGGTTCATTAATTAGGTAATGCAATGTGTATATAATCCAAGATTTGTAATTTTAATTAATTGCAAAGGTCTGATTAGATTGAAGCTAAATGTGAGTTTCTTTTGGGATGCCCATTGTAACCTTATTTATTTCTACTTTGCTCTGAGAAACATTTTAAAGCCTTTCACTAGAAAGTACCAGATATGGGAATTCAAATCACTAAAACTAGTCATCAAATCTCTCATTTGAGGTATGTAGATTGTAATTTTAATATTTTTTAAAGCTTTAATTGAAAGTTCATTAAGAATGTTAAGCCCTTATAAACTAGCCCAAGCTAACCAAGAGCGGGGTGAATTGGTATTTTAAAAAATCTTTCATGATCAAAACAAAACTTAAACAAACCAAAATTCACCACAAAGAAATTCAATGTGCGGAAATTAAATGTAGAAAAAAGTAGTAGAAAAAACACATAAATTTATAGTGGTTCAATCAACTCTACCTACGTCCACTCCCTAGAGGCGCCCTCCGAGTATTTCACTAAACTTAGTGACTCTCATTTTACTCCCACAATAAAACAGAGAAGCCTGTACAAAGCCTCCTTTCCACCGACACCGGTGAGGCAGAGAACCCAACTCCTTTTGCTTCCTTCTAAAACAGGAAGAAAATCTTGATTGATTGCTGAACAGAACCTCTCTCGAACCTCTAAGAACAAGGGACGATGATCAAATATCCTCTCTCTGTCTCTCTCCCTCTCCTCTAGGCTCTCTTAGGTCAAGATAGCAGAATAGATGAGCTCTTGGGTAGAACAAGAGCTCTTAAATAGAAGATTTTTAGAATAGCCCTTATTTTATACAAACTAACTTTATCGTTCAGGATGATATGGACGATCAGTGTAAATTTCACTCAATCAACCCAAAAGGTTTGGGACGATTAGAAGATTTTTGTTCATATAGTCTAGGCTGATAGAATATTGTCATGTACGATTAGTACAAATCCTTGAATACCATCTAGATAATAGCATTGAATGGATGTTTGGATGATGAAAAAAGAGCTTGATCGTCCAAGACGATCTCATGATCGTCTCGGACGATTAGTTCAAATCCATGAAAATCATCCAGACCATCACCGTGAAGGCAGCTGGCTGATGAAGACTGTTCAGGAACAACTAAGGTTTTTTGAACTGATCATCCCGGCCGATCCTGCGATCGTCCAGGACGATTGGATTGAGTAATCAAAACCTTAATTACTTTCTTTAATAATATGATTAATTTAGTTATAATTATGTTTCATCATCCAGGATGATGTCAAAAAATAAATAATACCTAAATAGATCTGTCGGTTGCTTCTTTCTAATTTGAGCTTATCATCCTGGCCGATATAAATATCATCCAGGATGATATGCTTAATAACGGATACCTTAACTAGGATGCCCTAATTAAGGTTTCTATTTTATATAGATCGTCCAAGACGATTTGTGGATCATCCCAAATGATATGACTAAAAATATATAACTCTAAAAATAGATAGAAATTTTCTCCATGTGTGAGTGCAATGTTACTTAGCATTAGGAACCCCATTATTTACATTAGACTCAAGAAAGGGAAAAGTTTTACAAACTTACTCAGACCTAGTCTACCCTAATCTTATGTTGATTCAAATTGCAATTTGATCATGTGGACCTGAAATATTAGTAGTCAAGGCAGTCATAGAGAAATAGAAGTGTTTAATATCATCAAAATCATATTCCCTTAAAATAGATTTACAATAATCTCCCCCTTTTTCATGATGGAAAAACATAAAAATAATTGAAGCAATTCAAAGCAGTCTTAAAGGAAATAGGTGAATATTTTAACTAATCAACATAAAAATATAACAAACTAGTACAGTGAAATCAGACTAGAACAGAACAAACTAGTACAGCTACTCCCCCTTTTGACATCACAAAAAAGGAGGAGGGAAAAAGAAACAAAACCAAAAAACCAAAAAAAGGAAAAAATAACATCACACAAAAATAATCAAACTAAAAGAAGGATGGCCCCTGATCGTCGGAAGGAGGAGGTGGTGGAGGAGGATGTGGCTAAAAGTAACTCGAAAGAGTGGCGAACTGCTCTCCAAACCAGGCCATATCCTGGTTGTGCTGGTACTATAGGCGAATAATGTCCTCAGTATATTGTTTCTCTTACGCAGCAATGTAGTTCTCGAACCGTGCCTCCCACTGGTCAATCGCTCCACCAGCTGATCCAGCTGAGAGTGCTAGCAAAGTGGAATAGGTACAGGAATGGGTGCAAGGGCCTCCTCCTCCTCTGCTTCCTGAGCTTCGCTGTCCCCTGGGTGGAGATGAGTACTGTGAAGAACATGGAAGGAATTATTCAAGTAGAAGGCAGGCTGATAGTTAGGTAGGGTAAGATATTGGAAGTTGTATTTTGATTTTAGAACATATGCAATGATATGTCCTAGGGAAAGATTGGGCTTCTTCTTATGTCCTGAATCTCGAATAGTAGTCAAATGCTCGAGGTAACGAAAGAACAGGTCAGTGGCATTGAATTCACGAAAAGCCAAAATATTGAAGGTGGTGATTGAGAGGAGTGGAGTAATATAAATGTGATCTGCAGCTTTTGGAAGGATAGAGGTGCGAAGGACATGTTGGATTGTACTAACATCTTTGAGTATGGTGCTAGTCTCTCCAACGTGAAAGTGAGCATTGGTGTTTCTTAAGAAGTGGTTGGCCAGAGCCTAGTCATAATCGGGATCAGAATACATGGTGTGAAGTTTGTCCCCTATGGTGTAAAGGTGTAAAAGCTCCTGACAGTCCTGATATGTGATTTTGATGGGACATCGATTCACATAGGACCTGAGAGAGGTGAAAGAGGAATTTATGCGGACGCTAGCAAAAAATTCAAAAAGAAGCTCGGAGCTAAAAGAACAGAAAGAGTAAGGAGAACAAAAGGAGGTGTGAGCAAAAAGATCAAGTATCGGATATGAGAGAATGTTCGGGTTAACAGACCGGGAGATAATAATTCCAGCCGTCTTGTACCTTTGGTAGGTGGCTTGATTGTCTGCATCAATGAATTGAGGATCCACAGTCACCCTCAAGGAATTCCCAGAAGGATGGTGAGTTCTCTTTCTACCAGCCATTAGTAGAAAATAGAGCACAAGGGGATTTGAAAAGGTTTGAGTGAGAAATAATGTCTGAAAGGCTCTGTTTATAAAAAATCAGCCTGATCGTCCAGGATAATCACAGAATTGTCCAGGACGATATGGTGCAATAATTGCATCCAGGACGATTAGTCCAAAAGGTGGTAAAATCATCCAGGACGATTAGATATCGTTCGAGATGATAAGACATAGACGATCATCCATCCTGGATAATTTGGTAGATCATCCAAGATGATGCGTAATAATGGATCGTATCGGCCGAATTAAAGTTGAGTGCCAAATTTTGCTACGTGGATCATCCAGAACTAATAGGTGTATCATTCAAGATGATCGCCAATAATTGAGCAGAGATTATGAAGATCATCTAGGATGAGAAGAATCATCCAGGACGATCACAAAAAATTGAAATAGATGTCAATCAAATCGTCTAGGATGATCAGAAGTAGAAGAGTCAAAATAGCCGTTAGATGGAATTCAAAGAGGGAATTGAACAGATCGTCTAGTATGATATAAATATCATTCGAGATGATGTGAGAAAAATTTTAAACTCAAACAAAGGATAGAGAAGATCAGAAAAGGCCCAAACACATAAAAAAATCAACGAGAAAGAAACAATAAAATACGAAAAAGACAAGAATAAAAGCCAAAATAAAGGTTTTTTTTTTAATCAAAGCTTGAATATGATAAATTTTTCATGTGATTGAATTCAAAAATTTATAAGAATCAATGAGTTAACATCGTTGAAATCCGAGAAAAAGGTAGAATAATTGATCCTGTTAGCCTTAACTCGGACTTCTCCAAGGGAAATCGCCTTTTGAAAACAAGAATCTAAATTAGAATTATCAATTGGATAATAAAAAGAGACCCATTTAAGAATTGGTTCCAGAAAAATATTTTATAGAATAATATATCAAAGTAATTAGTTACAATCATGAATTTCTAAAATTAAGCCTTTGAAAAATATCAAGTGATAAATGAATTCTTCTAAGATTTAAAATTTTTGAAAGAGAAGAAGCTTGCTTTTGATGGGCTCATTTTATGCGGTGGATTCTCGGCTGAATCCCATGGCCGGAAGTTTCCAGTTTAATCGCCGGACAAGTTTTAAGCATCCATCGATGGTGATCAAATTTTATTCGTCTTCTCCACCAGCTTTTGGTGATGGAAAGGTTAATCTGAAATAGGAAAACAGTTCTAAAGTTAGAGGCACGAGCTTGGTCCTTAATGATGGCGGATTTGTTGCTAAGTAGGAACCATAAGTTTTGGGAAAAGGCAAGGTTGTTTGTATGGAAGAGAAAGCCAAGAAAATCAAATTTGGTGCAAATTTGTTTGCAGATTTGTTGATCAATGATAATTTTGAAGCATCGCCGTCAAATATGTTACCTATTCAAAAGATCATTCCTTTTGATGGAGATTGTGTTAAGGAGCAAGCAGTTAATGATGTACAAAGCACTAAAGAAATATCAACTCCAATCGAAGAAACAACTGGGATTCAAGAAGAAGTTTCAAAAGCTATAGAATCTACTCATGAATCTGAGAAGTAGGACACTGTCCTTTTTGGTGATCTCCTTAAAGTGAGAGAGGTAGATTCAGCTGAAAATAATGGTGGTATGGAAGCAGTTCTGATTCCTGAGCGTGCCACTGATGCTAATCAGTCAAATGTTTGGAGGAAGAGAGAACACATTCTGGTTTTAGAACTGGAATTGAGAGAATTCATAGCAGAAGATGGAATTACTGTGAAGTTACATGAAAAGAATGAAATGGAGAATGCCAAGAGACTCAATAACTCTTTGGTAATCAAAATTTTTGGAGGAGAAGCTCCATTGTCAGCTATTAGTTCGGCGCATAGGAGGCAATGGGCACAATATGGTAAGTTTCATCTTACCATGCTCAGCATGGGTTGGATCCTCTGTTCGTTTCAGGAACCTCAAAATGTGGAATCCGTCCTTACTAACGGACCGTGGTTTGTTAATGGTAAAAAAATTAGGATGGACAAATGGCCCAAAAGCTTCTCTCAAACATCTTTAAAAGGCCTAACTTTACCTATTTAGATAAGACTTCCAAATCTTCGTTTGCACAGTTGGGATAACATAAATATATGTAGAATCGCTTCTATGGTTGGAAAATCAATTCTGTTAGATGGAAATATGTTCCAATGGGGTATAAGAGAATTCGGAAGGGTATGTGTTCGAATCAGACTTGATATGAAGCTCCCATTCGGTGTTTGGGTGGGAGGAATTTCTGGAAAATTCTTCCAAAAAATAAAATATGAACGCATTTCAAGCTTTTGTTTCAAATGTAGATTCATTGGGCATGGTTAGGAAGTATGCAGAGAAGTGAAAGCTGCTTCAGAAATTCAAGAGACGAATGATGATGTTGATGTCTCAATTGCATCAAATGATACACTAGACAAAGTAGATGAAGGAGACAGAAATGGAGATTCTAAATACGGACCATGGCTTGTTATAAACCGTGAAAGGAAGAAAACTGCTAGTTTTTTCAAAAAAGAAAATCAAAAGCCTTTGATAAGAAAGGTGTGGAGAAAATCTGAATCTAAAATCAATACTGTTAATGAAGGAATCATGAAGGAAAAACTGAGTATGGCTACAACAGGAGAACCTGGTAACAGGGTAAACTGTGCAATCTCTGGCATCACTCCTTTGGCTGAGTCTCCCATAGCAGCAGACATGAGAAACAAAGCTTATATTATGTGTATTAAGAACAAATTCAATGTTCTTAGTGAATTAATTGAAGACGGAGAAATTATTCAAGATGATGATATCAACTCTCCAGTAAAGAAGGTACCTCTGTATGAGAAAATAGAAGATAATCTGAGCAAGTAGGATGTATTTACAGAGATAAATAGAGGAGAGGATTCCAGTTTTGTTAAGAAGAAGAAATCTAAGCAATTAAAAGATCTTGGGCCTATTAGCAACAGCACCAGAAGTAGAAGATTGGAGCTAGAAGCGAAAGGCAATGTGGGGACCTCCACCACAAGTCTTTGACCATGAATTCATTGGCGTTCTTGAATAGTAGAGGAGCTAGGAAAAAAGGAGCTTCTCTATACATTAAGGAGTTTGTTAAATTGTATAATGTAGTGTTTTTGGGATTATTAGAAACAAAAATTTCCTCTTTCAATATTGAAGAAGCAAAAAAGTTGTTGGGTGATGGTTGGAAGTATGTATCAGAACCCTCGGTTGGACTCGCAGGAGGAATTATTGCCTTGTGGAATTTTGACTTGGCAGATTTTTCATTGCTTGGTTCTACTTCTCAATGTATCATAGGAGATTTATCCATTTATGGCAAAGATAAATGGAGAGTTTATTTAGAATATGGAAGTAAAGACTTGCTCAAAAGAAGGGAGCTTTGGCAATTATTGGAAATGTACTCTTTAGAAGAGTATCCAATGGTGATAGGAGGAGACTTTAATTGTCTCACTTCCATGGAAGACAAGAGAGGTGGCAGGATTTTTCATTTTTCTCAAGGTCCAAAAGAAATGGAGGCTTTCATTTTTCATCAAATGATTATCATGAGGTTGGTTTCATTGGCCCTCGGTTCACATGGTGCAATAACAAAATCGGAGGAGCTCAGATATTGGAAAGGCTTGACAGGTGCTTCCTTAATTCTATGGCTATGAATTTTTCCTCTAACTTGGTTTTGAGACACCTTGCTAGAATCTCTTCAGATCATAGTCCAATTATCCTACACATTAATTCCCATGTTGTTCCATTAAAAAGAAGTTTAAAATTTGAAGATATATGGGCATCATACACGGCTTCATTAAATGTGGTTAAAAAGGAATGGAGCGAAAACTACTAGGGTAGTCCTTCTCAAATTCTGAATTCCAAATTCAGGAGATCCTTAAAATCCCTTTTTTGTTGGAGTAAAGCTAAATTGAAGAATCTCAATTTTCTCAAAGATTGTCTTTTGGAAGACATTCTAAATCTTTAGATTTCTGAATCTGATAAAGGTTGGCTTACTGATGAGGAATGCTAGTTGTTAAAAGCAAAAATAGATGAATTAAATGTCACGTTAGCTCATCTAAATGGCTGGTGGAAGCAAAGAGCCAAAATAAAATGGTTATCTAATGGTGATGGCAACACTAAATTCTATCATTCCTTTGCAAATGCTAGAAGGACCTCAAACCGAATTATCAAAATTAAAAATGAACTTGGAACGGTGGTGGAAGATTCAAGTCAGATAGAAGAGGCAATATGGCATTTCTTTAAATCAAAATGGAAACAGAGGCAATGTATTACTGAAGGCTGGCCGGAGCCTAAGACTGTATTGAAGAAAGAAGATAAAGATATGCTTTCCAAAGATTTTTAGTGGAAGAAATTGAAAATGTCATCCATCAATTGCGAGGGAATATCGCACCTAGTTGCGATGGAATCACTTATTCATTTATCAAAAGTTACTGGAAAATCATTCAAGGAGATTTTATAAAAGCTATAAACCATTTCCTGTATAATGGGGAGATGGACAAGGATTGGAAGGATATGTTGATTGTTCTCATTCCAAAGATTTCAAACCCCATGTTGCCATCCAATTATAGGCCCATTAGCTTGTGTAATTCTGTTTATAAGGTGGCTACAAAAATTATTTTGAATAAAATGATAGAGGTGATTCCTCCTCTGATTTCGGATGAACAAGCAGCCTTTATTAAAGGTAGGTCTATATCCGATCATTTAATGATAGCTCAAGAGTTATTTCACAAGCTCAGATTTTCTGAGGTAGCCAAAGGGATGGTGTCTTACAAAGTAGACATGGAACAAGCATATGACTCAATGAGTTGGGTTACTCTTATGAAAATTTTGGATTATTTTGAATTCTCGCCCAAGTTCACAAAATTGATAATGGAATGTGTTTTGAATCCAAGATTTTCAATCATCATAAATGGAAAACTTTCAGAATGGATAAAAGCTGATAGTGGATTTTGTCAGGGATGCCCATTGTCTCCATTGATGTTTATTCTTTGTTCCCAGATTTTATCAAATGCCTTTGCACAGTCTTTAGTTGGTATTACTTCAAGCATGAATGGTATTCATATTTCCCATTTGCTTTATGCAGATGACATCCTCATTTTCTCTTAGGCATCCAAAAAAGCTGCTCGTGAAGTCAAGATCATTCTTTCAAACTGTGGATGATTTTTGGGAAGAATGTGAATAGAAGAAGGAAGAAAAGTATCTCAAGAACTGTGGGCTTTAAACCAGTTAAGGAGCTTTTCTATTTGGGTATAAAAATAGCCTTGAGAAGATTAGTAGCAAGTGACTACTACTTTATCATTGATAGGACTCTTAAGTGGCTTAACATTTGGGGGAGTAAGGAGTTATCCTTGGCTGGAAAACCTACTCTAATCAAATCAGTTAACCTAGCTCTTTCGAATTTCTACAGCACCCATTCATTGGTCCTATCAGAATTTTGAAAGAGGTTGAAAAACTATGCAAAGGATTTATTTGGAATAAATCTGGTGGCAAGATGGGAATGCATTACATCAGCTGGGAGGATTTATGTAAACCCAAAAGCATTGGTGGTGGGGGATTGATCTCTTCTACCTCTAGAGTGGCTCCTCTTAGAGCTAGAATAACTTGGAGGTATCTCTTTAATAGCAATTCTCTTCTACAGAAATTTTTGGCCCCAAAATACGGAATGAGAGCAGGTAATGAAGATGTCAAAAAGAATTCCTCTTCTTCTTGGAAAATTATATGTGATAGAGGAAGAGTTCTTAATCCTTTGCTAAAATGGAATATAGCTGATGGTTTAGCTGTTGTTGTATTCAAAGACAATTGGATTTTGGATAGAAGAATTGACAAATGGCCAACATATGTTGTTCCACAAGATGATGGAGATTTCAAATTAAGCAAGTTTATTGAAGGTAGAAGATGGAAGGTAGCAGATCTGATGTAGGTCTTTGGAATTGATTTGATTAATCTGATTCTACAAATCAAAATCAACGAAGACCATAATGTTGATGAGAGGGAGCTTATCTATCAGAATTCAGGAAAGACAATTACAGGGATGATCATTGAATCCTTGTATCAGCATCAAGAAGTTCTCAGATGGACTGAATGGATTAAGAAGGCGAAGGTTATTCCAAAGGTGTAGATATTCTATTATAGGCTGTTCAAGACGCTTTGCCTTCATATCAGTTCCTTACTCATAGGAGATTACAATAAGATGAAGCATGTCCCAGATATGCATCAAGAATAGAAGACACCAAACACATTCTTATCAAATGCTTAAAAGTAAGAGAGGTGATTTCATTACTGAACGTTTGGGGATTTCATATTCCGGTGTTCGAAAGTTTTGAAGACTGATGCAAATGGCTAGGTATAACATCCAAGGTTAATGGTATGTTTATTAACCTTTATTATAATGTAGTGTACCACTCTTGGAAAGCTAGGAACAAATTGTTGCATGATCGAATTGTTGAAAGTGCAAACTCCATAGCAGTTAATGCAATTAGCTTGTCATCTTTCTCTAAAATGATTTTTAACTTGTGTCCAGAAAATGAGGATGTTAACCAGTCATATTGGCTTTCTAATACTTGGCATCCCCCTCCACTCGATTGGTTAAAGATCAATGTAGATGCTTCTCTTTGTTCTTCATATAGAGCAGGCGTTGGTGGTGTTGTAAGAGATCGCAAAGGAAGATTCTTATTGGCATTTGGCAAAGCTTATACTCATTGGGACATAAATCAATTGGAACTTCTTGCTATTAAATCCTTGAAAGAGGTGATCAAGGATTGGATGTTCAAGTATAAAAGAGCAATCATAGAAAGTAACAACTCCAATGTTATTAAAGCTATACACCGTGCTATGAACCAAGGACTCAAAGGTGTGGAAGATTTGGAATTCTTTAAGGAGTTTAATAATGCTATTTTCAAATTCATTAAGAGGAAGGGAATAAGCTAGTAGATTTGTGTGTAGCTATGCTATTGTTGGTAATTTTACTTGGGAAGACTTATGCTTGGATAAGGTTACTCCTTCATTTATTTAGATCATGAAGGAGGAATCTACTTTGTAGTTATTTTTCTTTCCTATTTTTTTCATTTATTAATGCAATTTCTGCTTTCTCAAAAAAAAAAAGAAAAGATTAGAGAAGAAAAACTCACTCTCTAATATAAGGAAGAATGAATCACAAAACAGAATAAAAAATCATATGATAAATTCAACAACAGGATTACAAAAATCTGAAGGTAAAATAAAGACTTTGAATATTATATATATATGATAGATTACTGTAGCAAGATTCAAAAAATCTCAATTTCAAAATCTAGCTGTTAATGTGAGATAGATTTTTGTTTAGAAAAGAAAATTCCACCACTAAAAGAAGTTAAAGAGAAGAAAATAATCAACGGTGTTTTCCCCCTTTAACTAATTTTAGAAATGTTAATCATTGACTACATATTTTAAAAAACAAAAATAAGGCATAAGATATCAATTCAGTAGTGATTAAAAGAAAAAAATAAAATAACAAAGAAAATCAAATCAACAAAAATAAATGAAAAGAAAATAAATAAGGAAAAAACTAAAAATAATAATAATCAACAGATAAAAGTTCATGCATTTATGTCAATCACACCCAATCTAGTTCTTAAAGTGCTGAAAGTGTCAAAAGCCAGTGGTTTAGTAAAGATGTTAGCCAGTTAATTCTCAGTTGCCACATGATGCAACTCAATGTCTCATTTGGTCACATGGTCTCTAATAAAGTGATGCCTAATGTCTATGTTCTTGGTCCTTAAATGTTGGATAGGATTCTTAGAAATACAAATTACACTAGTGTTATCATAAAGTATTGAAATTGTGCCTATAGGTAATCCTAAATCCAGAACTTGCTGCTTCAACTAAAGGACTTGGGCCACACAACTTCCTAAGGCAATATACTCAGCTTCAGCAGTGGAAAGTACAATAGAGTTTTGCTTCCTACTATACCAAGAGACTAAAGACTATACAATGAATTGGCAAGTCCTAAAAGTGCTCTTTCTATCCACCATACAACCTATAAAATTAGAATCAGAATATCCAATAATCTCAAAAGAAGTGTTGTGTCTAGGATACTAGATTCCTAAGTTTTGGGTTCCTAAGAGGTATCTAAAAATCCTCTTAACTGCAGTCAGGTGGGATTCTTTAGGATCAGCTTAAAATCTAGACAAGAGACAAACACTAAACATTATATCAGGTCGACTAGCTGTCAGGTAAAATAAAGATCCAATCATCCCTCTGTACTTCTTTTGACCAACTGATTTTCCATTTGGGTCCTTGTCCAACTAAACACTGGAGGTTATGGGAGTATTAATTGGCTTAGCTTTATCCATTTCATACTTCTTCAAGATGTCCTTTATATATTTTGTTTGATTTAGAAAGGTTTCATCATCCAACTGTCTTATGCTAAATCCTAAAAAGTAGGATAACTCTCCCATCATACTAATCTCAAACTCTCTATTCATTATTTTAGAAAAATCATCGTATAGCCTTTTATCAGAAGATCCAAAAAGTATATCATCGACATATATCTGAACAATGAGTAAATCATCTCCTATTTTTCTCAGAAAAAAGGGTGGTGTCTACACTCCCCTTAACAAACTCCCTCTCTAGTAAGAATGTACTAAGCCTATCATACCAAACTCCGGGTGCCTACTTTAATCCATATAAGGCCTTTTTCAATTTGAAAATATGATTTGGAAATAGGAACTCTCAAAACTTGGGGGTTGATCTACAAACATATCCTCTTTTATTACTGCATTTAAAAAGGCATTCTTAATGTCCATTTGGAAAAGCTTAAATCCCTTATAATTGGCAAAGGATAATAGTACTCTAATGGCTTCCAATCTAGCTACAAGGGTAATGGTCTCCTCAAAACCAATCCATTATATTTGGTTGTACCCCTTAGCCACCAATCTTGCCTTATTCCTAACCACCACACTAGAATCATTCACCTTATTCTTAAAGACCCATTTTGTTCCAACTACACTTTATCACTTGTGGTCTTTCTATAAGCTCCTAAACACCATTCCTAACAAATTGGTTTAACTCCTCTTGCATGTCTAAGATCCAAAACTCATCAGAAAGGGCTTGGTTTATGTTGGTGGGTTCAGTCGTTGAGATAAAGGTAGAGTGGTTCACTTCCTTCCTAAGTCCTGCCTAGTCCTAACACCTTCAAAAGGGTCTCCTAAGATAAGTTCTTTAGGATGACTTGAAGAATATCTTCAATCTCTAAGCAAGGTGTGTGTAGGTTCAACCCTTTCCTCCAGATCTACATTTTTTACTCCTTGGATAGTCTCACCTACTCCTTCAGTGTTTTGGGGCTCTACCCTCTTCTCCAAATTTTTAACTCTAGTGGTATCCTCTCTAACTTCATCTTCCTCCTAAACTCTAGACTTCTTAGGATCTGATTCATCAAACACTACATGAGTTGTCTCCTCTACCACTAATGTTCTCAGATTAAACACCCTAAAGGATTTCCCCACACTTGAATATCCTAAGAATACACCTTCATTAGATTTTGGGTTAAATTTCTCTAAGTGTGACTTCTCATTATTATGAATGAAAATATTACAACCAAAGATATGGAGGTGGGAAATATTAGGTGTCTTGCCCTTAAGGATCTCATAAGGTGTCTTATCAAGTTTGCCTCTAACATTAACCCTATTCAACACATAATAAGCTGTGTTTACTACTTCAGTCCAAAAGTATTTTGGAAGTGAATACTCAGTAAGCATGGCTCTAGTGGCTTCAACTAAGTTTTGATTCTTCCTTTCAGCTACCCCATTCTACTGGGGGTCCTAGGAGCTAAGAAGTTGTGACTAATCCCCTTATCCTTATAGAAGTCTCTAAATTTCTCATTTTCAAACTCTCTCCCATGTTCACTATAGATGGTCAAAATTTCATAACCTAGCTTTTTCTGAATCCAAGTGAAAAAGGATCTAAACTCATCTAAAGACTCATTCTTATGTGATAGAAATCTAATCCAAGTAAACCTCGAGTAGTCATCGACAATAACAAAACCATAGAATTTTCCTCCAAAGTTGACAGCACTAATGGGTCCAAATAAATCCATGTGAATAAGTTCTAAAGATCTAGAGATGCTAATGTCCTTAATGGAGTGAAAAGAGGAATGGACTTGCTTCCCTAATTGGCAGGCATCATAAAGGTGGTCTTTAGAGAATTTATGTTTGGTGACACCTTTATATAGGTTTTTCTAGGTCACTCTCCTAAGAGTTTTCATACTTGCAAGATATAATCTTCTGTGCCACAACAAAGAATCATCAACATAAGTTTTTAAGCAAAATGAAGCAGCACTTTTAATATTATTTAAGTTAAGCATGTAAATATTATTGATCTGTATTTGCTATAAAATAATATTATTATTTAAGATTATAATGCAAGTATTTACCAAGAATTTTATGATGAAGCCCTTATCATAAAGCTGGCTGATGCTGAGCAAGTTATGTTTCAGTCCATCTACAAGCAAAATATTTTCAATCAAAAGGTTCTTGGAGTTTTCCAATTATACCTATGCCTATCACTTTCCTGGTGGTGTTATCTTTAAGAGTATCCTTACCTCATGTCCTGGTCTCTAGCAAAATGAATTAATTGGCATCTCCAGTCATATGTTGTGAGCGTCCACTATCCAAGTACCACATGCTCTTATGAGGCCTTTTGTGAGAGCCAGCCTGCAAAATCATCAAACGTCAAATTTAGGAACCCAAGCATGTTTGGGTCCCTTCTTATGGAAAGCAGAATGCAATGCATGTATGTTATACTGTGAATCATGCAACTTGGGTCTCCACACCCAATGTGTACTACGGTGAATGATGCAAGTGTGTGCAATATGTCCTAACATGCCATATGAAAGACATCTAACACCAGGAAAAGAATATACTAATCTACACAGGTGATGATGCTTCTTTTTAAAGTTATGTGATACATGCAATGTTGATTTGTTATTTTCAAAAGCTTTAAGATTTTATAATTTCTTAAACTCCTTTTCTAACTTAGCATGGGATGACTTGAAGGAATTATGTGCATCAGATAATTCAGTATGCCTTTTGTTTAATGCATCAAACTCATCAAGTAATGACATGTGATTGCTATCAATTATAGAATGATCTTTAAGAAGAATTTCATGCTCTTTTTGTAAATTTAAAAACTCCAATTTTAAGCTAGCATGTGATTTCTTAAGTTTCCTATATGATGCAAGAATTTGCTCACAAACTTCAAATAGTTTCTAATAGGTTAGTTCACATACCTCTTCTTGGTCACTTTGGCCAAGATTTTCATCCTCCATCAAGACAAGTTTGTAGTCACCTCTTCATCTTTAGTCTCAAAGGAGTCAGATGCAAAATCTGCCCATAATGCCTTTTGGAACTTCTTCTTGTCCTTTTTAAACTTGCTTTTCTCCTCACCCTTCTCCTTGCTAGGATGCATTTTAAGGATAGGGCAATCAACTTTAACATGTCCTAGCTTCCTGCATTCAAACTAGATAGTAACATTAAACTCTTAAAATTTTTGTTACCCTTACCTTTATT
>NW_021318604.1:897050-955258 GCF_001605985.2 Dendrobium catenatum | reverse complement strand
ATTAATTTTTTTCAATTTATTATTATTATTATTTCCCTTATTTGTTTTATTTGTTTTTCATTTTTTATAGTCTTTCATATATTTTTCATTTTTTTAGTTTTCTTTTTTATTTATTCTTTTTTATAAGTACATACGAATTTAAATTAAACTATATATTTATAGCATGATGTGACATTCCTAAGCCTGTATATATGATGCTGTGCCATGACTACGCAAAGTTCTTGTAAGAGATCTATAATGAAGCTGAATTCATATGAGTATAATGCTACAGCCTCCGACAAATGCTCTTTGTTAGTTTTCTCACTTTTCCTTCTTAAAAAGTTTCCGCCATAAATTCTAGCATATGCACTTGATCTTGAAGATGGTGCCCGCCTCGCCTCCACATCAGTCTAATCGGAGCACCCCTATCGATGTTGCCATCTTGGTGGCAATGGAGACTAGAACTTTGATAAGAATGTAGTTATAATCCTAGCCATCTTTCTGTACGCCCTACTGTGTGCGTTAGGATTGTACTCGCTTATTCGATGCACTCTACAGTGTAGTCAGAGGCTCCTGTTCGAGACTACAGAGGCAACAACAACACAGCTAGCGATGCGGGATTGAAGAAGTGCAACCTAAGACGGATTCCAGTGGCAACCTATAGATCCAACACAAATATATCGACAATTGAATGCCCAATTTGCCTTGTTGAGTTCATCGAAGGAGAAAAGGTCCGGGTATTTCTGAGCTGCAACCATATATTCCATGCTCAATGCATCGACATATGGATTTCCTCGCATTCATCCTGTCCTATTTGCCGTCATTCACTCCTCGATATATCTGTAGCCACTATTTGCATTGATATTGAGGAATTTTCCGCAGGAGAAGGACGACAGCCCATCAATTGTAGAGGAGTTGGATGAGGTAAGCTGAAGATTTATATTTGATCATCTAGGACACAATCCCTTTACCATCAAGAGAGGTGATATGATTGCTTGTTAAAAAAACATGCTACGTGGAAGGTTTAAAAGAGGTGCTGTATAATAAAAATAATAATAATAATAAAAGTTGGTTTTCAATTATCAGGGTGGTAAGTTTCTACACCGTAACATTTCAGAATGAAATATTGGAGCATAGATGACGATTGATTAGGACTCATAATGCGTTTATTATTATTATTATTATTTAATTTTTCTGTGCAGTACTTAACATAATTTGTTTGGATGAGATTTGAGAGCGCTTTAATTGTATTACTATTCGACATATATAAATATGATCAATGTACATAACTGTATTAAAATAAACCAAAATTAGACACAACAGATAACAAAAATAAGCTAACATGGCTTAGACAAAATTCATTACAAAACATGGCTTCATTTGCAGCAGCTGCGTGGATAACTGTATTGTTTGTTTGAAGTTTAGTATCATGACTAGGGCTGCAAATGAACCGAGCCAAGTCGAGTATATGAGTGTTCATGTTTCTGTTCATTTAATATAAGCTTGTTCAAGTTTTGTTCATGTTTGTTCAAGCTTTAGCATTTGTGTTCATGTTTGGTTCATTTAAATTAAGGAGTGTTCATATTCGGTTCATGTTTAGTTCATGTTCGTTCGTTTAGTGTTTATCGAGCTTGTTCGCGAACATATTTAACGAATTTTTTTAACTATCAAACAAATAAGTTCATAAACATATCTATGAACAAACACATTTATAATAAAGCAATTGTCTATGTAACAAAGGTAATGATTATTTATATTTATTAATTATATAGTCAAATATTAGTTATTTTTATCGAGCTTATTCACGAGTTCAATATCGAACATGAATCGAGCTTTTATCGAGCTTAATGTCAAGCTTGTTCACGAACTTCAAATGATGTTGTTCACGAACATAAATGAGCCGAACGCATTAGTGTTCAAGTTTGTTTATTTAAGAATCGAGTATTTTAAATATTGTTCAAGTTTTTTTGTTTAGTTAATTAAATGATCACAAACGAGCTTTAATCGAACCGAACAACGAGTAGCTCGTCGAACGTTTGGTTCGCTTGCAGCCCTAATCATGACAGGTTGCTGGTCATAGTTGGGCTGAGCAAAATTCATTATTAATTCAACACTTGAAATATAGTTGGAACTTCATGACACTATTAATTTGAGGAACCAAATTACATGCTTCACATCCAAAATGAGCATTACAGCGAGAAGAACTCAAAAGGTTGATGCACGTCAATAACACTAACACCAATCCTTACCATCTCAGCAATCATGACACACACAATCAACAACAAGGTCAATGCATGCCGTCACCAACAAAATCGACGCATGTCATATATAACAAGATTGATACATATCATGACACCAACATCAACACACACGATCTCCAATGAGATTGATCCATATCATCAATAACAACACTAATGCCCGTCAATGCTAATAAAAAATCATGACATAATTTAGCCAGAAGGCCAATGCAAGCCATCATCATAAGGTCAACACACGTCATCAACACCAACATCAATTTCTTCAATAAAAAAAATAAGGTTGATACACGTCCTTAATATCAATGTTGATACATATCATCAATATAATTATTGAGACATACAATTTTTAATAAGATTGATGCACAAAGTTGACACCAACATGGATGCCATAAAACTTGCCACTCATTGTGGCCAACAACCTCGACCCATCATCAACAAAATTGATGCATTCCATTGATATTCCCACTAATGCCCATTGATGTAGCAAGGTCATTGTATGTCTTCGCTACATGGCTAACCTATGAAGCCAATTAACACTAATATTGATGTTTGCACATGTTAACAAGATTGATGCATGCTATCAATAATGCAATGCCAGCATCAACACCCATCATTGCCAATAAAGTTGATGTACACCATTAATGACATCAAGGTTGATGCTCAACATTGATACTAAGACAAATAAAATTAACATCAATATCGACGCCCATCATCAAGCGAAGTTTGATGCTCTTCTTTTTCGTCACTAGTATCTCCTCATATGAGAAAACGATCAAGCAAACTATCAAAGATTACTTCATGACATCTCCAAAACTACAAAGTTTCTTCTACTTCCACTGTTAATGTATAGCGGCTCTAATCACAATAAAGGACATCATTTGCAGCACATGACTCACGTTAGTGGAATCATTTCAATTGAGATATGTCTCATGATCTTTTACTTTCTCTTATTCTTCATCTTCGTATAAAAGCATTACCTTTGTTGTGAAGCCATGGAATTATAATCAGATCCCATTAATCAAAAGGGCTAATACAGATAAGGAAAGATTTTCATTTTCTTTAATTTCAATTCTAATCTACAAAGCAATATATATATAGAAAATTATGCCTCCTTCAATCAAGCAATACATTGAAATCGCAGTTACTTCCTTCTTAAACATCTCAATGTTATAGAAATCCATCAATTTTCCTGAACTAATAATGAAGATTTATATCTATTCACAATTATATCCATCCTAAAACATCACAATACATTTTCTTTTTTTATTATATTTACATTTGCTCATGCATAGGCAAAATATATAGTGTATTATGAACACTCAATAAGAAACTATTCTGTGGGGTCACCGGACGTCATCCGGAGGCGAATCAAGACGCACCACATCATTTTTTTGTTGTGTATTGTTGTGTACAGGGTGACATGACTCATCCTTATTCGCCTCAGGATGATCCAGTGACCGCACAGAATAATTTCTCCCTCAATAAAGTCATGCAGTCCAATCACATTTATATCCTCTTAAAACCTCTCAATTTTACTACCATCAATTTTCTCAATTAATGAAAGGATATATACGAATAATGACTTATTAAATTAAAATTTATGTTATGTGGGCTAAATTAAAATTGTTGATCCATCATTCAAGATTATAACCTTCCTAAAACATCTAAATTTTATAAAAATCCTTCAATTTTTCTAAATTAATAGAGAATATTTAAATTCATCTTTCGCAGTTATATCCTTTGTAAAATATCTCAATCATACCTATAACCATCAATTTTCTTAAATCAATGTCGATAATTTATATCCTCCCTAAAACTTTTAAATTTTACAATCATCAATTTTCAAAATACTTTAAAAAAATTATTTGACACCCCTTGATCGAATGTAATTCCATCATAAATTGCGATAGAATTTTAGTTAATAATATATCGTATATTTTTTGTTTATGAAATTCTATCAGTAAGTTTCTGATAGAATTATGAACGAATTTTTCATGAATAACTTCCCTTGATTAATTTTATGCATATAATTACAAATGGAAAAAATTTCACAATTATTCGATCCTATAGTAAAAATTAAGAAAAATAATTGGTAAGATCAACTATGATATTTTCTATGAAACCTGCAATAAATAGTAGTAATATATAAACAACTACCAGTAGAGCCATTATATTAAAATAATAACGCAATTCTGTAAGTGTCATGAACTGTAATTTTAATATTCTATGGAGCCCTAACTCATAGATGCTAGCTTCTTATTGAGGATTTTGATGATCAGGAACTCGCAATATCTAAGGCTTTCTTCTCGGCTTGGTCTGTGCTGTGGTGTTGCTTCGGTTGGGTAAATTTCTTCGTTCTTCTTTAAATTCATCGGAGTTTTCTTCCAATTTTCTTCCTTCGGCCGGTTTTTCGGTTTTGATTGATGTGAATCATTTGAGTGACCCTAGATTTTTGGATGGGAAGCCCAAATCGTGATCTTTTAGGTATATTTTGTTTGAGACTTCAGCTGCTCCGGAGTTTCCTTCGCCTAAAATTTTTGGATGGAATTTTTTGTCAGCAATAGCCATTTATCTTGCAGTAGTTGGAAATGTCATATAAGTAATAGTTGGTAGTCTGTCTAATCATTTTTCTCATAGAAGGGGAGACACCTAACTAAAAAGATGAGAGCATGAACTATGACATGATGTGGCATTCCTAAACCATGTAATGCTTATATAATGCTACAGGCTCCGAGTAATAATTCTAACTAGATACTGCCGACACTCCCAGGTACTCTACAATAATTCTTCAACCTCCTTTTTATTTCTTGGATTTATTTTTTTCTGTTTGTTAGTTTTCTCACTGTTCCTTCTTCAAAAGTTCCCCAACATCATCCAACTCTACAATTGGTGGGTTGCCATCCTTCTCCTGCGGTAGTTCCCCAACATCGATGCAAACATTGGCTATAGATCTATCGAGGAGTGAATGGCGGCAGGTCGAGCAGGATGAGTGCGAGGAAAGCCATATGTCGATGCATCGAACATGGAACATATGGTTGCAGCCTCGATAGTAAGACCTTCTCTCCTTCGATGAACTCAACTAGGCCAATTGGGCATTTAGTTGTCAATATATTTGTGTTGAATCTATAGGTTGCCACTAGGATCCGCCTTAGGTTGCACTTCTTCAATCTTGTCATCGCTAGCTGTGTTGTTGTTGCCTCTGTAGTCTCGAACGAGAGCCGCTGACTCCACCATAGAACGCATCGAATAAGCGAATACAATCCTAACGCATACAGTAGGGCACAAAGAAGGATGATTGGGATTATTACTATGTTCTTATCAAAGTTCTAGCCTGTGTTGCCACCGACATCGATGGGGGTGCTCCGATTAGACGGATGCAGAGCCGAGGCAGGCACCATCTTCCAGAGCAAGAGCAGATGAAATGCAATATTCAACAGTGGCGGAAACTTTTTAAGGAGCGGTGAGAAAACTAACAAACAAAAAAAATACAAGAAGGAAAAAGGAGGGTAAAGAATTATTGTAGAGTACAGTACCAGGGAGAGTTGGCAATATCTAGTTAGAAGCATTACTTGGAATATGTAGCATTATATATAATAATAAGCATTACACGGCTTAGGAATGCCACATCATGTCATAGTTCATGCCCTCATCTTTTTTCCCCTCCTACGAGAAAAATGACTAGACATATTACCAATTATTACTTATATGGCATTTCCAACCACTGCAAGATAAATGGCTATTGCTGACAAAAAATTCCATCGATAACCTAAGGAAAATAGACTATAATCAATTATCTAAACTCATTTAAAAATAAATAAATAAATAATAAATAAACATTGGATTGCTTCTAGATATTTCAGAAATAGGATATGAACCGTGACTTATAAGCGAATAAGTTCTTTGAGTATTTGTGCACACCTGCAGATATAGCTGCACTTGTTCTGTTCAGGAGACTATATGGTCCTTACAATTTACTCATACAAGAGAAAACAAAAGTCAAATCTATAAAACTTTGCATCCAATGCCAATATTCTAACTTTCATATTGCACCCAAAAAAAAAAATTTTTTTTTTTTGAAAGCTTTGCATGCAGCCAAATGGCCTGCAATTGATTGCAGCAGGTATTAGCTTCAATCCAAAATCCCAAAGAAATGCTCCAAGCATGTGGCACTGAACACATTAGGTGCAGCACGTTCAATTCTCGTTGGAGAAATGTGAAGTTGATACTTGATGAACCTCTGAACAAATGACAAAAACAGATGAAAATATAAACAGAAAAAAGAAGTGTAAAAATAAGTACTCACTGCTAACTGGTGTATTATATCTGGGTTTGTATCAATATGCCAATCTGGTTCTAGCTGCCGCACAAAAGAAATACGCCCATTTTCCGTACTACAGAAGAGAACCTGAAAATCAGCCACATACAGGCCAAATCATGCCCAAACAAACCACCAAAAAAAAAGGTTGAGGCTTCGTTTGGGACGGCTTTCTTATTGCTTCTTAAAGAAGCTTCCTAGTAAAAAAATTTAATTTTTGTACTAGGAATCTGCTTTAAGAAGCATAAAGAAAGCCGTCTCAAACGAAGCCTAAGTCTAAGAATTAAAATAGAGCAGACAGTATGACGATGATAACATGGGCACGTGCTATGAAGAAAAACTTTTCTTCTTGAAAGGAAATTAAATGCTCAAGTATTAGAAAAACTAAGTATTAGACATTAGGAAATAAATCTTCTTTCATATAATCCTTATAAAGTTGCCTCTCGAATAGTTGCAGAGAATAGCTTGTAAGCACAAAGAAGGTAGTTCAAGAATCTAAGCTAAAATACTAGTTCACAATGCCCATTGTCATCTTCTCCAATTTGATCTTCTTTTAGCATTAAAATTTTCAATAATGTCATTCTTGCAATATAAAATAAATCGATTAAAGACATTTCCAAAGTGACTAAATAATGGACTAAAAACAGCATAACAATAAAGAAATCTAAACAAGAGATGTACAGAATGGTTCCCTGATTCCCAGAGGTTATTGCTTCCTTCCGCATAACTTTATACTCATCGAATTGTAGTTATCACTCCAATGTCCAATAGAATGCAGTTGAAGGAAAAGGAAAAAAGTTTTACCTTCTCACTGTTTAAACCACCTGATGTAAACAGACCAGCATCTTTCAAAGCCAAGAGAACTCTTTCCTGCGCCAATAGGAGAATAGTTCAAACAATAAAAAGAATTTTTCCACTTTTATATGGCCAATTTTATAGTCAATTCAAGGTTCAAATCAGAGAGGTTAGAACCATTAGAAATAAAAGACAGGATACTGAGGAAACTGTTCCAGCAGAGTTATGTTTTTAAACTGCCAGTCCTAGCCTTTACTGCTTCAATAGCACTAACATAAACATTTCAAGTTAAGAAAATGTACCACGTTTTTTAGTTTTTACAAAACAAACTATTCTTTATTATATAATCAATTAATTTCACATATATGCATTCTAGTGTGATACGGAAAGAGACTGGAGCAACAAATATCAAAAAAGGTATTAGAAGATGCTCAATTTATGCATAAGCAATATGAAAATTGATTTGCTATACCCATGATTCCAATAAATCCCATCCGGTTATAAAGAAAAGGTAAAAACAGAATTCGAATTTGATTGGATTACTAACCATGCGACATTAATAATACCACAATTTTGATGCAACAAATTCAATGTGTAAACTCATTCAAGGAAAATCATAACAAAGGGGAAAAACTGTATTAAATTACTTCAGACACCTTTGCCACTTTTTCTTCTTCTACATGATACAGCTCGATTACATGATACAGCTCGATGCATAAATTACTTCCAGCGGCCATGCTAGAGGAGGAAATCCGAACCCGTTGAGGGGGAGGGAGAATCCGGAAGTGGAGATCCTCGAGGGAGATGACGGAATGTCTCCTCTAGAATCATTTTCTAGGGAAGAGATGAGTATGGGCTACGAAAGACGGGGTGCTGAATTTGTTGGGAGAATGGGAGATTTTTACCACCGAGGTGTTGATTTTGAAAGAAGAATAGGGGAATTTGATGAAGATGGTGGTGATGATCGCCGGAGAGAAGATCGTGACAGCTGGGCGGCACCTCCTTTTCGAGATATGGGAGGTTATAGAGGATTCAGAGGAAACAAGGGTGATCCAAAGATGAGAAAACTGAAGATGCCCATCTTTGAGGGTGAGGATGGCCACGACTGGATCTATAAGGTGGAATGTTATTTTGTTATCAACAGGTTGACAAAGGAAGAGAAGCTAACAGCAGCAGAATTGTGTTTGGAGTGGAAGGCACTGGCATGGTACCAATGGCGAGACATGAGCAACCCATTCGAAACTGGAGGGAGTTCAAAGATTGTTTACTAGAACGTTTCCGAACCGGTAGGAGATGAGACTTCTATAATAAACTCTTTGCCTTGACACAGGAGGGGACTATAAGTGCCCAAGGAGAGAGCTGAAGGAGGGGGAAATGAGGGAAATTTCAAAAAGCTGACAGAAAAGGAGATACAGGAGAAGATGACAAAGGGGTTGCGTTTTAGAAGTGATCCAGGGAAGTGCCCAATGATATATGTTCAAATAATATAAAAGGGTATAGTGGATGGCCAATACATTAGCATTTATATAAAGCAATAGAAAGATGTAGATCCATAGCTCAATTTCAAGCAGATTCTTAACCATTAATTAAAAAAAAATAAAAAATTAAAAAAAATTAAAAAAAAAAATTAACAGACTAGATGGAGGGAGGTGCTTCAATAAGATATAGATGTATTCTATGATTATAAACTCAACAAGGGAGGAGAAGCAAACACCATATAGAATGTAGAGGAATTAGAGTGTTGGTAGAAGATGAAGTATGTGAGAAGTAAGGAGATATCACATAAGAGGTAACATTGAAAATGACATGAATTCATCGTGTAGTTTGATCGTAATTCTATTCTTTTTTAGTATGTAAATATTCCAAAAAGATGCACTAAATGGCGCAATGTAGAGTTTTTATAGCTCAAGCAAAAAGAGTGTACAAATCAATCATGCCCAAAGTCCAAAGATATGACAAAAATGAAATTAAGGTTTATGAGGATAAAGAACATAGAATGGTAACATCAACCAAAATAGTGAGCCTATGTGACTTGTACGTCGCTTACTATATGTTATGTCATGTCACCTGATACTTTGCCAAGTATTTTTACAAGTAATTCAATTTAGTAGGAACAATAAAGACGAAGATCGATTTCACTAAACATACTTGGAGCTATGATCATTTGTATATGGACCCATGTGGAGAATTCATATAAACCAAGTGAATTGCTCTTTCACAAGACTAATAAGGTGGGAAGGAGTTGCGTCCACAACCACCACAGCACCTCATCCATGATGACTATGTTTACCCCCTATTTTAGCAAAAAGTGAAATAAGATCATGATCAGAAGAGGGTGGAGCAGATAACTCAAATGAACAATAGACAGCAGTGGAGATGTTGGGGCAACTGAGTGTTCCATTAATTGAACGTGATAAGATTGTAATGATGAATCAAGTGTAGATATAAACTTGGCAACAAAAGACTTCTCATTCCTTTTTAACAAAAGGAAAGGGTTTTAAGCAACCATAAATCTAGTAGCCATGTTTGTGGCAAGGGGGTTTGACTTGGTCATGAGCAATGACTAAGGCTATGGATGCAGGTAAGAGCATAGGCATATGCATATGCATGCGGAAGGGAGCATCAGCTCGAGCCTTGAGAGAGGGGCAAGACACGTGACTGCAAACTCAAAAGAGCGAGTATAAGATAGGCTAGGGATTGTGGGCAGACATTGGGAAGTAGATTTGGTAGGAGCAGCGCTAAGGCTATCATAGAATGAAGAGAGGGGTTTTAAAAGAAGGGTTGAAAAGAGGGACGACAGCTGGTCTAACCCTATTCCAATACCATGATGGAGATGAAAACTCTTTATTATATCTTCTTTACTAGATGACCCCTCACTTTATAATAAAAGGATTTGTGCAATGTTGTAAGGAACAATTAAATAAATGTGTGTCACATAATACATATAGCTTTCGTTCCAAACTTGATACTTTTCTATGCTATCACTTCTAATTGTATTTAGTGGTTACTTTCCTCCAGTTGGATTAGAAGATGTTTGGGAAAAAAACAGAAATAAATGCATGAACAACCACAATACATATTTGAAGAAAGAAAAATAATTAGTTATTTGTGATAATTTGAATGAAATGTATATGCTCATGAATGAACAGGGATAAGAGAAGATTCATGGTGCTTATGGAATACGAAATAGAAAAATGATAGACAAATTATACTTGGTTTCAATATGGATTAGTAGAAATAGGTTAATGATGATGATAATGATATGATTTAGGTATGATGAAGACGTCTTTCAAAAACAAGAACATTTAGTCACAATCAAAAGAGAAGCAACTAAACCAATAATTAATTTAATCAAAGGGTTTGCTTAGTTCATATCAGGGCCAATTTGATTGCTTGAAGCTAGAAAAAAAGATTTAGAAAATGGTAAAATTTGCTAGATCCATAGTTTGGTTGGGTATAACTAAAAATCAACTATGATTTGCAACACACACACACACACACACACACATATATATATATACACACACATGTAGAGGAGCAACAAGTCAAGTTCTAGCAATTTAGCCTCAATTCATGTTTGAATATGTCAACTTCAAATTGAGCAAGTTTGAGTTGACACAAAGATGGTTGATTACTGGTTGAATTTTGAATTATCTTCAAAATATATATTTGTAATTCCAAATTTAACTTATATGTAAGAATATTTGTGTGTATCTGATATGATAGCATGTTAATAAAATGTAAATATTAAAAAAAATAAATAAACATGGAGATAAACATTCTTTATGCAAAAGAACACATATGCTTATATGCAATTGCACACATACAAACACAAATAATAATCATGTGCACATGTGAACATAATGCACTTATGTATGTAATCATATAAGCTCTATGTATCTAGATAAACAAATATACATATATTATATAGATATCGAGTTGATTCCTAGTAGAACCAATCTATTTTCAAAAAATCCAAACTCGAATTGCATCAAATAATTCTCAACTTTGAATCAATCAAAATTCAAGATTTATAGGAGTTTGAGCTTCAAACATTATTATCACATTAAATGCCTACAAGAATATATATACTTTGCATTTATACTAATAATATTACAAATAATATTATTTGATAATATCATGTTTTTAAACTATTAAATAACATATGAAATATTATATATATATATAATTTATGTCATAAATAAGATATAAAGACAAAACTAGTTCCCTGAATATTTAAAAAAATCAAAATAATCTCTGACTATTTACAAGTTCCAATTTTATCCCTTAACTTATCAAATAATGACCTAAATGATCTCACAAAAGTCGCTATTTAAAGTGCGAAGGGACCAAATTGGTACTTTTATATAGCTGGAGACTATTTTGGCCCTTCAAAAAAATTAAGAGACCAATTCAGTAATTTTCTCTATAAATAATTTTCTTTACAGAAAAAAAATTATATATATTATATGTGCATGCATGTGTTTTTATGTATTACATGCATGATTACAAATCCGTACACCTAAATAGTGTTCTTATAAATGGCTTAGCCATCCTCCACTTTCAAACTACCTCCCACTAATGGCTAATCATTCAAGCTTAAGAAAGAAAATATTTTGAAGCAATGTCAACTAAACAATATAGAATGTAATAGTTATAAATGTATTTCTAAAAACATAAAATAATAGCGAAAAGTTTAAGTACCTTAAGATAAGATGGTTAAACTTAAATATCATAAGTTGTCAATCTTTAAAATTAGGTGTTAAAAAAGATAAAATAAAATTTTAAATTTAAAAATAAATGTATGTTGCGTAAACGGCTAGCTACATCATAGCCATTTCTCAAACAGATTTGTCAATAGCCTAAAGTTTATGTTGAACAACTTCATTTGCTTATGTTAACTTGTTAAGGAGCTTCTAAAACCAATCACAAACTCAGTTTTCCAATCTACTATGAATGGACAACAATCAATCACATTCACTATGCATTCATTCTAACAATCATTATCCATTATCATACGATGAAACAGACGCAAAAAAGTAATATGCTACAATTCAGTTTTATATTTAAAACAAGTGGATAAGAAAAAATAGATATGTTTTTTATGTTGGCGTTGCTGTCGTCTAAGTTGGCAAGTCCTCATGCTAAAAGGAAAGATTGAGGATATTTACAAGTTCAATTTGAGAAGAACATTACAATTTATATAAGCTTAAAAATCTAGCATGACAGTTATCAAATAACAATGACACTAGCTAAGCAAAACAAATAAGCATTTCAACCTTATGCATGTGACTTTGAATACACGCATGAAAATTGCCTGAACAAAAATGTAGATACCAAAAACTTTTCTGGAAAGTTATTGAAAACTGTTGCAACCCACCACACTTTCATTCATCAAGTGTATTATGAATAAAAGAACAGGTACAATGCTGCTTGAATCATCTTAAAATTAAACAAACTTTATGAAGGTGACTCAATATATAGAAAAGAAAATGAATGAAAAAAATATAAAAATGCCATAAAAAGTTCAACAAAGGAAATTGACATAATTAGTGCAACCCACCCCACTTTCATCATCAAGAACTCTTTCCATAAGATATAGATCACAGAATTTTGTTATCTCTAGTAGCACCTCCCGGACAGAAGATTTAACCGTTGCATGTTCCTGCCATAACCAGTTCCATCAGTTATACTAAAGATAAATCAAAGAGGTCCTTTCCACACAACAATAACTGGTTTGAATGAAAACGGTCTTGCTCCCAAAAGGAGGTGGCCGGTTATAATTTAAAGAAGGCCACAAAAGGTAATGCTCACCCACCTGAAGCTCCTCCGGAGTGGTCTCCTCAAGGATTACACCCAGCAATTGGCATGTAACCTGAAGTCAGAAAACCCCATATTACAAAGAAGACATAACTTTTGATGATTGATATAGCTCAATGACAAAAAGAAAACACAAGATCTTGGATTTAATTAAATATGTATCGGAATCAAATTACAAACTTCATGGGGAAAAAAAGCCTTTTTCTATTCTAAGGGAAAACACATGAATCTATGGAAAGTCCACATTCCATAAGAAGCTTCGCTCTTTAAGAAAATGATGAGAAAAAAGCTTTTTTGGGTTGTTTACCATCAAGCCACTTTCCATAATAGGCTTGGACTTTTAGAAAGTGCCGAACAAAGTTTTTTTTGGTTGTTTGTTACCAAGAAGAATATAGTTTCATGACAAGAAAAGCCTTTTATAGTAGCGAGTCAACCCTCCCCTTGAATAAAGGGTTCCTTTATTGACCTCGCCAAGGATGCATTTCTTTCAATCATTTTCGAAGCAAAGCCCACTTCGAAGACAATAAAATTGGGAATTGGGAATTGGGAATTGGGAATTGAAGTTTTCACGCTTATTTTAAAACTAACAAGTGAGAGAATATCCTACACTCACTTTCCTCACTTTCATGAGTAAATGAGCATGCCATTAGAGCTTTTATGAACACAATTTTAGAACCAAAACAAACAAAAAAAATTACCTTGCGCCCTTCATTCAGCCTATACCTTACAATTTGTGCCAGAGTATGCTGCAAAAGGCAACCAACTCTTAACATCCAATCATCTACATTGATGGTTACTATGTTACATGCCATATACCTTTCCAGGCAGGAATAGCTCATCAACTCTGTTATGTGATCTTAACTCGGCAGAGGAAGAGCAATATTCCGATGATGTCAGACCTGAGTTTGAACTAGATCTGGCACCAGAAACAGCTGTTACTTCACCGGACTGTCTAGGTTGTCTTCTTTGACGGGGAGGTGGAGCTCTCAAAAGTTTCCAAGTAATAAATATTGCAACAGAAAGTGCAGCAAGAGTCACGATCGAGCGAAATTTCTGCATACATTATTCACAAGAATTCACAAACCTCATCAATATGCAGTATTAAAACATCCACAAGAGTTCATAGACTTAGTGTACTCTTAGTGAGGATAGAATTAACAAAAAGCCAATTATTTAGCACAGTGAGTTTTACAGCATCAATTGAAATCATATCATCATTAATGAAGACATGATGAATGCTAATTAAAAAAATGTCAGTAATACAATATGATGACTTCACAAAAAACCATCCAAAATAACCACTATGCGCACCAAATGTAATTTAGATGCACAGCATTTCACTAAAAAATGCAATAGTGATTATCATCTTCAACATTAGCAATATGCAAAGTATGTTGAGTTGGTTTCATGAATTCTCATTTTCCTGTTAACACTTATTCCTGTTAAATGTTGCCTATGGTGTTAAAACTATTCTTCAGTAATCATTTTAAACAAGTTCTAGCCATGTTACCTTGGTCAATCCCTATTCCTTCCTAATTCTTTGACAATATTTTTTTTGCCTGTCAAAAGGGTGCAATTTCTACACTTAACTTTATATTTCAAAGCCACATAAGTTTACTTATAACAAACTTATTTTCAAAGGATATCACTCCAATCATCCTTAAATATAATCATTTGTTCTTTCAAGCATCCTAATGTTCTCATTTATACTATGCTCAAGCTAGCTATCAATTACTTTTTTATGCAAAATAGACCAAATTGACCCCCTAAATTTATCCTGAAGGACCAAAATACTCTCTGACAATATAAAAGTACCAAGTTGGTCCCTTTGAAATAAAAATCAAATTAGTCATTTTGTGGGATCAATTAGATCCTTATTTAAAAAATTAAAACACTAAAATAAAACTTTTAAATAATCAGAGGCTATTTTGGTCATTCACGTAGAGTCAATAGACTACTTTGATACTTATGTCCTTTTTTTATTGTCTATGTGGATCCATATAACATAGCTGACCTCATTATACTTTTATAAAATTATATTTAAGCTCCATGGCATCACTCTATTTATATATATATATTTTATCACTCATCCTTAGCTCTAGAAGTTAAATCTTCATTTTTTGGACAAGGATGCTTAAACCTATCAGGACAACGTATCACTTTACCTTCAAATAATATTAATTGATGATTATCAATATTACACTAACTAAAACTGCATCTTATATATTCAATCTTCATTCTACAAACTTTAAGCTCTTTTTCTTCTTAATATTTAGTCTATTGTTTTAAGTTTTCACTTTTTTCAATAGAAGTCTATTGGGGAGGTAAAACACGCACCGAATGTGGAAAAATCCGAAACCGGTAAAAAACAACGAAGTCACACCTCACCAAGAATTCACCATGAAAATTATGAGAAATTTGTACATATCTTTTTCTCTCTCACTATCTCCTTGTCTCTCTTCACTCTTGCACCGTTCTCTTGCAAACAAAACAAAGAGAAACTCGATAAAATCACCAAGGGATGCAACCTTTCAAGAAAAACGAGTAATAAAACTGTCATCCTGCCTTACATCATCGTGGCGCCAAGTTTGGAGTTTCACGATGCTCTACTCTATGTCTATTTTCTATCTGACAATGTCGCAGCGCCGGGGTCTGGAGCTTCACTCTCCATCAGTCTCCAAGAAAACTATATAGCATCGTAGCACTCAAGTACATTGCACCACAACACTGTACTGCAGTACGGAAAAATCAGGTGAATAACTCAAGCAGGAAGAGGACCGCCGCATCCCCCAACAAAGCTCGACAATAGAATTAAGGTCTAAGGTAGCAGTAAAAGTCATTGATCGATACAATCTGATCACAAAAAACAAACAAAGTCTCACCACTTAAAACTATCATATAGGAAAAGCATGCACCAAAACACCTCATTACAAATAAATGTTATTGAATGTGCACTTCAAAGTGCGTTTAGGATAAAAATGAAGCAATGCACTGACCCTGCACATTGCTTGACAGTGAAGCGTAAGCTCACAGTAAAGTGCATGGATCACACCACTACACCACGACATGTCATAGCACTATAAGCTAGGCTCTAACTCAAAATAAAATCCAGATCCATATTTCATGGTTTGGTTCAACATCTACCACAATAACTAGGTACGAGCATTCATTGGTCATTGTTTCTCGTAGCATTGAGTCGTTGCACATAGGTTTTATGTTTTCTCCCATTGGAGCAAGTTCTTGATAGTTCTTCTCTTCAGGCTCTTGCCACCTAGTTTTCTTATATGCCCTTCCCTAGTTCTTGCCTCTAGCGTTAGTAGCTTCTTGCCCAAAAGCTTATTCTCAATAATGTTTCTTGATGTCTCATCTTCACATTCTCTCTCACTTCTTATTTCCTATGCCTCTTGGTTTCTAATCGGTCACTCAATTTCATGTGTATTCTTAATTTTTAAATATTTTTCAGTACTTAATATTTATATATTTTTTTCTTTTAGATAGCTGAAAATTATAATTATTGAATGCATCATTATATTTACTGAAAACTATTATCTAATGTTATTTAATTTTGGCTAGTTAAATGACTATTGTATGAATATAGTATATGCATTTATGGCATACAATTCATGAATGATCCCTTGCAAGAAGCCCTTAACACTGCTTTGAATATCATTTAAAAGCATCTCCATAACAAGTACAAAAATATATATATGAATTCAATGTTGATCATTGATATTATCATATTTAATGGAAGAGTATTTAGTCAATTCATTATTTTTAATTCCAGTCAATACTCCATTATACAAATATGTAATAATGTCATCATACATTTGACATAGACCTTTCAGGGCGCCAATCAAATTTTATGGTGCTTGATCATTTGCCTTCTCAAAATTAATAAATATAGTATAAAAATTATTTTCTCAACTTTGTATTATTATTAATTGCATTAATACATAAATCACTTGTATACATTCCCAATATAAAACCAAAATGATTCTACAAAACCAACACAATTTCTATAAGTCTATCTTCTATCAATCACCCATACATACTCATAAGGTTGATTCAACGATACTTACCAAAATGTTGAATGGCTCCATTGTTCTTATGTATTAGTATAAAAATGGTTATCCTCCAATCATTTGACATATATTAATATTCAAGATTTTCATTGAAAATATTATTGAACAAAATCATTGCAGTTGACCCTTGATGAGCTCAGTGTTTAGCATTGATGCAATCACATTTAATTGAAAATTCTTTGGCCACTCACTATTCTAGTACTAGTCAATACTCCATTATATAAATTTGTAATAACTTCAACATAACTTTGACAAACCTTTTTTTAATGGGCTATAAATCATATCTTGTAGTATTTGATCTTATGACTTCTTAAGATTAATACAAATAATAAAAAAATCCTTTATCTAATATGTACTTTCTTATTAATTGTATTAACACATTAATCACTTTCATATTAAATTTTACTAGTATATAAATAAATTAATTCCACAAAGCTAACAAAATTTATATAAGTATATCTTCTGACAATCTCTCCCATAACTTCCTTACAATACTTATAACTTCAATTCAACAATCATTGCCATACATTGAAAGCCTATTTTTGTTCTTATATATTGGCATTAAAATGTTTCTTCTTCAATCATTTGGCTTCTTTTTAATCTTAAATATCCGATGAAAATATTTGTTAGGAAAAACATTACAATATGCCCAATAGCTCTTAAAATTTAAATAGGTATCGCATATCAATATAAACATTTACTTTTATGCATCTTTTTCATTGTTAATTTTTTCTAGCTAATCTAAAATATAACTCATTGCCTTGTTCATTATGTTGTCCCAAAATGACCAATTTTTCCTTAATACTCTCATTTAATAATTTTCAAAATAGTATTTTATCCTTTCTTATGTTTTATTTTTAAGTTACATCATATTATGATTAACTCTAATGCTTCTAACTTGATTAAAGCCTCTAGATTTCTTATCTATCAAACTATCACCTTAGCAATTTTATATATCTCATTTACTCATTCATTTGTGCCAAACTTATTAAATAAATCATCAAAAGTTATAGCTTTTATATTGTCCACCATAATCTTTGTAAGACGTCAAGCTTTCATATGATCATTAGAAGCCTCAATAATATTTAACTTATGAAAATAGAGCACATCAACAATTTTTAAAAGAAAATTAACAAAGCTTCAATCAATAAAGAAACAATAATTTATCAAATTTAAATCAACTTATGGATACAAAATTAAGGAATTTAGGTGTCTCTTCTATTCTAATCTTAATTATTTACCCATAATTAAAATAATCACTAATAAGGTTGATAGATGGTATTAATGTGAAAAACTTTGTTGGAAAAAGGGATAATCACAAGAACATGACTATAAGTTGGTGCAGCAGCAAGGAAGGAGAACCAAGAACTCAAAAGGAACAAACCAATGGAACAGTGCTTCCTAAGAAGTTTTGTATATTTTTCATTCTACCGTCTTCTTTGCAGGAAAACTAGTATATAGCTGGTTTAGAAAACTAAACATTACTAAGTAAAGGAAAACAGCTAATAACATAAGGACAGTACTATGATAACAGAAATGCAAGTGCAGCAAAAAAGAAAGTGGCGGGTGCAATGTAATAAGTAGTCCGCTGGTGCACAATAAGCCCAGGTGGTAAGATAGATGACCACATTAGTTCTCCCCGGGCTCCGAGAAGCTCGACTCCGACGAGATTTCCATTGGTTGCATATCGTCAGGAGGATAATAACTGTAGATATCTGAGATGTTAAATGTGGGCGAAGTGTGAATATCCAAGGGTAAATCAATAACATAAGCGTTATCATTAATTTTACGGTTGATAGGGAACGGTCCAATTTTTCTTGGACTAAGTTTAGAGTAAGTTCCCTGAGGATAGCGCTCTCGCCACATTCGTAGCATCACCAATTCACCTGGATAATAAACTTTGCTCCGCCTGTGAGCATCAGCAGCTAGCTTGTATTTGGCATTGGCTCGATGAAGATTATCCCTCACGGTTTGGATGGCATCAGCTACCTGAGATATGACTCGATGGGTGGCTGGATTGCTGCATTTAGGTAAAACAACCACATCTACTAATTGATTAGGAGGTTTAGTGTAAACCACTTGGAATGGGCTGTATTTGGTGGAGCGATTCGGCAAAGAATTGTATGCAAATTCGGCTTGCCCGAGCAGCTCTTCCCAGATCTTCGGGTATCCTTGCACTAGGCAACGTAACATATTGCCCAAGGTTCTATTGACTACCTCCGTTTTCCCATCAGTTTGCGGGTGGTATGCGGAGCTGAATTTAAGTTCGGTGTGTAGGTGCTTCCACAGTTCTATCCAAAAATGACTGACAAACATGACGTCGCGATCCGAGGTGAGGCTGCGAGGGAGGCCATGGAGCCTAACAATTTCCTTGAAAAAAAAAAAAAGATTAGCGATTTTGACAACATCAAATGTTTTTTACAAGGAACGAAATATGCCATCTTAGAGAAGCGGTCGACAACCACCATGATGGAGTCTGATCCTCGCTTGGTGCGCGGTAGACCCAAAACGAAGTCTAAAAACAGATCTTCCCAAATGGACTCGGGAACAGGTAGTGGTAAGTAAAGTCCGGTGTTTTGAGTCGTACCTTTATACCGTTGACATATTGAATATTTCTCCACGAACTTGGCGACGTCTCTTCGTAGGTGTGGCCAAAAGAAACGGGCCTAAAGCAGCTCCAAGGTTCGATCACGCCCAGCATGAGCCGCCAGGCCTCCGCTGTGCAGCTCTTTAATTAATTGGGGTCGCCATGAGGAATCAGGAATACACAAATTGTTGCCTTTAAATAAGAAGCCCTGCTGTACCGAGAAATCCTGTTGGGGGTGCCCGTCCATGCAAGCCTTCCAAATTTGAGAGAAATCCTTGTCCTCTGCATATAGCTCCTTCAGTTCTTGCAAGCCCGTGACTTCAGATTGCAAATGGATAAGTAGCGTTGCACGCCTACTAAGGGAATCAGCCACGCGATTAACACGCTCGGCCTTGTGTTTGATCACAAAACTGAATCGCTGAAAGAAAACAATACACCTTGCGTGCATGCGATTGATTGTTTTTTGATTGTTAATATATTGCAATGCTTGGTTATCGCTGCACAACACAAAATCCTTGTGCAGCAGATAGTGCTCCCATTGTTTGAGAGCTTGTACGATGGCGTACAGCTCTTGTTCATAGGCGGACCACTTTTGCCGTGCGGAGCTTAGCTTTTCACTGAAATACTTGATCGGCTTCCCATCTTGAGTCAATACAATCCCCACACCGATGGTGACGCCGGAGCTGAGCCGTTATTTGTATTAAACTTCAGGCTATATTAATGTCATTTGGTAGTATATGGATATAAAGGTTTAATGCTTTCTTATTATGTATGTAGCCTAGTATGATGCTTCCTTGTTGGCTATAAATAGATAGCCAAGGTCTTGTAATAAGGAGATTTGAGATGAATAATATTTGAGTAGTTTTACTCTTGTTTTGGGTTTCTGTATCCTGAAGGATTTCAGGTGGTGATCCCTCTCTTCCAAGGAGTTCTTGGAGTTATCCGACGACCGCCACCGGATTGTCGACGTGGATTCGTCGAGACCCCTCCGGTCCGGTGTCATTGCGGAAGCATCGGTCTCAACTTGGAAAGGCTTGTAAAAATTGGGAAAAGCTAATACTGGCGCGGAGCTGAGAGCCAGTTTAATTTTGTCAAAACTTTTCTGTTGTGCGGCGGCCCACGTGAAAGAGGAAGATTTTAAGCAGTTCGTGATCGGGGTCATGATGCTGCTAAACCCCTTGATGAATCTCCGGTAATAATTGGCTAGCCCATGGAAGCTCCGCACGTCCGTGAGGGATGTAGGTACCGACCACCCAATAATTGCCGAAATCTTTTGAGGAGAGGTTTTAATCCCATCAGGCATTAATACCAAAACCTAAGAAATTGACATTAGTTATAGCAAATTCACACTTAGTCAAATTATGATATAATTGATATTCACGGAGAGTTTCCATAATGGATCAAAGGTGGCCAAGGTGTTCCTCAAAAGAATTACTGAAGATAAGAATATCATCAAAATACACCAAACAGAATTTATCTAGGTGAGGCCGAAGGATGTCATGCATAAGCCTCATGAATGTGGACGGAGCATTGCAAAGCCCAAAATGCATGACCTTCCACTCGAACACTCCATCGACGGTCTTGAATGTTGTCTTCCATTCGTCGCCCAGTCGGATGCGAATCTGGTGATATCCGCTCCTCAAGTCTAGTTTGGAGAATATTGCAGCTCCGGCAAGTTTGTCCAACAGATCAGAGATTCGCGGGATAGGAAATATGTACTTGACGGTGATGCGATTTATTGCTCGACTGTCGATGCACATACGCCACTGGATGTCCTTTTTCGGAACAATCAACGCCGAGCCAGCACAGGGACTCAAGCTTGGCTGAATGATCTGCTTTTCCAACAACTATTGCACTATCTTTTGTAAGACTATATGTTCCCGGGGGCTCATTCGGTAATGGGGCAAATTGGGTAAGACCGCTCCAGGAATGAGCTCAATTTGATGTTGTATACTTCGCATAGGGGGTAATGTTGTTGGTAACTCCACAGGTGTGACATCCGAGAACGAATCGAGCAATGACTGTACTTCTGGACGCTGAGGTGCGGGCTCATTTACTTCCGTATCAGCAGCCACTAGAGCTAGCAACGGACAGTCATTGGCAACACTTTGCACGAAGTCACGCCCAGCCATAAGGCAAGCCGACGTGAGGCTGGTATGATTTGCCGTGGGCATTGCACTGGCCGGCATCAGTTTTAATTTCTTCCCCTTCCATTCCACAGTATATGTGTTAGCTCTGTCATCATGCACCGCACCCGAGTCGTATTGCCACGGTCTCCCCAAGATTAAGTGGCAGATGTCCATTTCAAGGACATCGCAAGTGACTTGGCATAGATACTTTTTTCCTATGGTTAATGTCACTTTACATAAATCTGAGACAAGGAAATCAACACCCTTCTTCACCCAGCTGATCTTAAAAGGGTTTGGATTTCAAGTGGTTTTAATTTGCAAAGCTTGGACGGCAGCTTTGGAAATGATATTTTCTGTGCACCCGCTGCCAATCACGAGATCACAAATCTTATCACTAATAGTACACTTGGTGCGGAATAGACTATGTATTTGTTTCTCTACTGGTCTTCGTGGCGCTAACAGCAACTTTTCCAAAACTCCCAAGACAGGTTCTCCTTCATCAGCCCCAAGCTCTTCAATCCCTTCTTCCATGTCCTCCAGCAACTCAGCTTGACTGTGTTCTTCCTCACCTTCAGCAAGTTGCAATTGGTGGCGAGTCGGGCATTCGTTGGATTTATGTCCTGGTTGCAAGCCCCTGAAACACTTGATAGTGTGGGGCTTGGCATATGGATTTTCTCAAATCAGAGCCTTCTATCTTACCGGTCCTTTTACTTCCAGGGCGGCATTAGCGGTACCAGGCGAGATTACATTCTGAGCTTTTGGCTGCTGGGTAGTTGTCCGTGACTGTGATGCACCACTTTTCGGGAAAGCTTGGCGCGAGGCACTGGATTTGTATTGACCATGCTGCTGAGCCTCCGCTTTGAGAGCGAAATTCACCGCCTGGGATAAGGACCAAACCGAATTGAGTTTCAGTTTATCTTGTAGAGTCTCCTTCAAACCTCCAATGTATCACGCCACTAGTTGGTTTTCAGATTCCAGCAAGTTATAGCGCGCACTCAATCTATAGAACTCCTCAATATATTCACTAACCGTTCTTTGACCTTGCCGGCATTGTTGGTATTGGAGGTATAACAATTGTTCAAAATCTGAAGGAAGGAAGTGCCGCCTCATGAGCTGTTTCATACGATTCCAAGTTCGAATGGATCCCTTGCCTTCCCGCTGCCTGTTCTGGAGTAGCTGCATCCACCACGCGTTCGCTCCTCCCTTGAGCCGGCAAGCCACATATTTAACTTGCTTCTCCGGATTGATTTCCATATAATCAAAAAAATTCTCTACGGCTCCTTCCCAATCTAAGTAGTCTTCCACGTGCAATCTTCCATCAAAATATGGAATATCCAGTTTGATACGGAATCCTTCGGGTTCGTGCCTCTGGGGTCGGAGTCGCCTTCCTCGACCCATAGGCGGAATAAGAGTCTCTCCCTCCGATTTCGAATGCTCCCGCCGGGGAATATCTTCTTCATCGGAATCTGAGTATTCCGGTAATAGAACAGGGGCTCTTCTCGGAAGATGACCCAGCCTCCAATGTGGCCTCTGCTCCGGTAAGGCTGCCGGAGGGAAATGTTGAGCTACTGGGTTGGTAGTTAACCTGATTTGACGCAATTCCGTTCACATTTCTTCTGCAAAATGAGCGAACGTGCTCACCAACTCGTCCAACTGTTTGAACGTCTGTTGATGCGTCTCCCAAAGGGCTTCAAGACTACGATCTCCGTCGTGTCGAGGGTGGCTGTTGCCTTCTGCCATTACCACGAACAGCCCAGCTCTGATACCAAAATTATGGTGCAGCAGCAAGGAAGGAGAAAATCAAGAACTCAAAAGGAACAAACCAATGGAACAGTGCTTCCTAAGAAGTTTTGTATATTTTTCATTCTACCATCTTCTCTGCAAGCAAACCAGTATATAGCTGGTTTAGAAAACTAAACATTACTAGGTAAAGGAAAACAGCTAATAACATAAGGACAGTACTATGATAACAGAAATGCAAGTGCAGCAGAAAAGAAAGTGGTGGGTGCAATGTAATAAGTAGTCCGCCGGTGCACAATAAGCCCAGGTGGTAAGATAGATGACCGCATCATAAGTTTTGCAACAAGCTAATTGATTAGATTTAACACCTAATGTAGCGCTCAGCCAAAAATGAATGGGAAAGGAGAACTCACGAAGCTAGCCAAAATAGTTTGGATAAGTCAGATTATGGTGGTGATCATAATAAGGATTATAATGGTTCAGTCATTAAAGCCTAGCCACACATATAAATATAAATTACCCACCATCAATCTCAAAATCGTCAAGTTTCCATCATTAATTTTGACAACCTCGTGTCAAATGCAAAACATTAAAAAATAGTTTAACATCAAATTGGCAATGTTTAAAAACACAGAAAAAACTACATTTTCTATCTAGAACCATCTCTTCTCATGACAGTTGATCTCCAACAAATCAATGTGGCCTTCTCTATTATGTGCAAATATATTAATTGAAGATTAAAATTAATCTTCTTGCTTTTCTTTGCTTATTATACTTTGAATCTCACGCCTTGCTTCTTAGAAAATATTTTGAGGTGAGGGAACACATAACTTCCATTTAGCCAGATAAACAGCACTATGAAACCAAATAATTCCAAGTTCTAGGCCATAATTCCTGATCTCCAGCATTCAAGTACGAATGATAATAAAGCAACATGTTACACTTGGAAAAATAAAATTTCATCAAGCATATCCAACTGAAAACTAATTACCATATCCAAAATGAAAGAATGCAAGAAAACCAATAGTAAGATACGTTCTCCATATATCCGATTCACGGAAGCCCCCGTTAATTACAAATACGTAACGGAAAGCTACAATCCGTCGAAAACAATAAACCAAATAAGACACGAAAGGACCTGGCGATCGACCGCGAAAGGCATGCGCTCTGAGATCCCAGCGAGATATTCCAGAAAGCGTTCAATCAGATCGATAAACTCTTCCTTGGCGGAGTCTGCCGGACGGCGGACTGGCTCCGCCGCCATTTCCGGCATCAAAAAAACCCTAAATGCTTCGAAGATGCCGCTTCAATGGCTCCATCGAAGTAAAGAGAAAAGCAGAAAACTTAACCCTGGTGAAAAATTTTCGGCTCCAGCAATGGAATCGAAGTCAGAGATAGAGAAACATAAAGCGGTATGAGCTCTGACTCGGAAATCGAGGAAAAGAAGACCGGGATTTCAGCTGATTCCGCTCCACTTCATATAAGAACATTTCACTAACAATTTGACAGATTTCCCAAAAAAAAAAAAACAATTTGACAGATCAGTCTGCCATTTTTAACCGTGTGATCATCTCACATGGTATGCTTCAACATTTTGCAAGAAAATTATGTGGTATAATTTATACAATATAGCATAAGGTGTATTTGCTTATGTGAAATAATAAGAATTTTAATTCGGTGAAGATAGAAACTTTTTTTCTATAAAGATACTTTTTTAATTAAAAATATTAATTCATTGTGGAGCTAATGAGCCCGAGCTCAAATTTTATCGAAGAACTTCACCTAATTCGAGCTCACGAAAAAATGATTAACTAAATATTGAATCATATATGAGTTGATATAAACTCGATTCATTTATGCTCGTAACTCATTCGTCTTAAGAGAACTACTCTTTTACATCTGAATCAAGGCTTCGTTGAATTAGAAATTTTTGTATTAAAAGACTGTTTTAAAAAGCCACAAAAAAATTGTTTCAAACGAAACCTAAACTTACTTCAAAAGATATATTATGAATGTTATGAAACCTATCAAAAGATTTTTTTAGAAATTATACTTGAGATCTTACCACTAATGAAATTGATACATTTAGTTGTGCAAAAATCACAATGTAAATGAACCAAAAAAGCATTAAAGGTCAAGTTTTAGAGAAGACAATATTTTTTCTACAAAGTTGTTGATATGAAGCCAACTGGCAGAAAAATCAATAAGATTAAAGTTCTTTAGTCGAGAGAACAAAAAAAAAGTTTTATCGATCATGACTTGTGTCATTTATAACTAGCATCGTAATTTGAAATTGAGAAAGAAAAACTTAGATTCCTAGATAAATAAATTATAACAGGCATATTGAAATGATGAAGTATTTACAATCCTATAAGTATAAAAAATGCTTATAGGAAATAAAGAAAAGTCGGATAGACTAATTATATATAGATACAATCAAAGTTATTTGATTCGTTATATAGTCATGTACGAGTTAAGACTATCATTTTCTAACATATTAAGATAACACCTAAGCACATTACATATAAAAGAAGCTCTATCGTAAGGGGTCATGCATCTATATAAGTTATTTATACTTAACTGAGAGATACTTCTATATGTTTGTTGACTAGCTATGAAATGATTGTGTGCCAATGTGTAGAGGTTTTGATCATTGGCAAGCTTTATTATGTACTTTATCTAAAAGATATAGAAAGAATATTTTATCTATTAAAAGGTTGCTTGAGAGAGCTTTAATTTAATGATTTTTTCAAACTAATTTTTAGGAAATTATCTATTTAGTAAAAAAAAAAAAATTCTTAAAAAGTTGAATTGAAGATCATCATTGCATAATAAATAGACTTCATGATGTTGGTGCTCAAAGAGATGAACAATCTTCCCTACTCACACTCAAAGCAAAGGGAACTCACATTGGTCTTTCCACTAAGACGGCTCTATTTATCATTGGAATTGTGTTGTTAGTGCTATTCATATGATGCTCGAAGTTTATTGACGAAAACTATCAATGATAGCATAGAATGACAAAAGTGTGTATTTGTTTATTAACCTCAATTTTAAATGACCTCGTCAAAATATCATATGCTTAGCCTTAATTCTCAACATTATCTTCTTTGGTGCACAAAGCCTTCTCTATAAGACCCGCATAGGTGGATTCCTAAATCCTAGGATATTCTTCCCCATAAGAACCTTGAGACCCTAAGGCTAAGTTAATCATAGCTTTTCCTAAGTGGAATCCAAAACCCTTAGAAATTGTAATGATTGTATGTATAATAATTAAACTTTGTGAAATGACTTAATTATGATATTGTAAGATTTTCATGTTTACGTGACATTTATTAATTTTTTGTGAATTATTAAGGCTGTATTAATATTTCTAGTTGAAGTTTGAAGAAATTTTGATGAGTTAGAGGCTTAGAGTTGACTCTTTGGGGCGCTACAGCACTGTATTATTGGTGTTGGCCTTTGTAGTTGTGGCACTATAACGCTGTCATGCGTCACTTAACTTAATTTGAACAAGTCTTGAAGTTTTTGAAGAACCTTATGACACTCTCTTAATTGGATCACTCCCTAGAAGTTTTTGAAGAACCTTATGATGACCCCACCATATTAACCTTAGGCCAACCTTAGGTTAAATCCTAGAAACTACTAAAAATATACCAAACCTTAGGACTTACCTTTAATAACTACTTATATAATAATCAATTACATGTAATGATCTGAACTGATCTGGTAAGACTATCATGTTTAAAATTCTATATTTTTTTAGTTTTATTGTGAATGTTTCTATGTTATAGTCTCAATGGTTCAATGGGTTTGAATGGGAATAAAAAATCTATCTGTTGAAAATTTCTTACGTGTACTATGACGTTTGACTTCTAGGCACCATAGAGATGAGCTCTTTATATTTCTTACGTGCTGGGTTTTGAGTGGTGGTGCATTCTAAATTTTTATATAAATATCAAAATTAACTTTGATACGTCGTCATGAAATAATCTTGATCGGGCACGAATCTCGAGGAAAAAATCAACCCGGAAACTTCAAAAATTAAATCCGGAAGCACCGGAACTCCGATTTCAGCGAGCTTATAGTCAAACTGAGCGTCTTAGAAATACGAACCCAACGACACCAAATTCAACCCAATCCGAGCCCAAATAGATCAAAATCAACAGTCTCCGATTTTAACGAGCTTATACTCGAATCGAACGGCTCGATGAGACGAATCCAACGAGCCCAAGATTGCCGAATTCCGACATCATTAAGGCCTCCAAATGTCCAACGAACGGTGCACAATCGAAGGGTTCAATATCGGGACGTCCATTCGACCACTCCCTATTTGCCCATGATCTCACACCTATTTACAAGCCATGCCACTCCAGAAAACTATAAACAGAACCCTCATTCTTCACAAGAGGACTCAAGTGAGAAGAGAAAGAAGAAGAAGAAAAAGGGGAAAGGGAGAATCATCTCCTCCTCGAAATATGTTGGGTTAGTTGAAAAAGTTGGGTTTGATAGGGTATGAGTTGTCTGAATCGAAATATGTTACATTTACGCTATCTCTATTTTTGATAATATGAGTTTTTACCAAATTTCTGACTTTTGATTGCAGAAATGATAAAAAAATAGATTAGGCTACATTAATATCTAAAAAATTTTCATACATTATTATTTTCATTATTCTACATATTTTGAGCTACTTATTATTAATTTCGCGTAGTATTTCTAACTATATTATATTTTAAGTATTTTGATAGGGTATGATAATACTGATGAAGTTTGAAGTTTTGTATATTTTTATGAAGTGTCTAATATTGTTTATATATAATGAAAGTGTTGATATTTTTATGTTTGTATGATTGAAACTCTGTGAAGGAAGGAAATGATGGTGGCTGATTATTGATGCTCATGTACATCCAAGTAGAGAGATAAGGGTTTGAAATTGAAAGAATGAATGTATTATATATTGGAAATCATAAGGGTCTGATACCAATGAGCTATGCAGTGGGATTTATAAAGGTCTGATTCTATATCTATGAAATATTTAAGAGGTATAAGAGTCTAAGAGGAGATAGATGTGGTCTGTCACAAGAGACTGATGCATAATGTTTAGTTATGTTGACACTAAAAAGAAAAGCTAAACATTTAGACTTCGTTTGGGACGGCTTTCTTATTGCTTCTTAAAGCTGTTTTCTAGTACAAAAATTAAAAATTTTGTACTAGAAAATTACTTTAAGAAGCGGCAAAAAAACCGTCCCAAACGAAGCCTTAATGTTTGAGATGATATAGTGATTCTGAAATCGCATAGCTAAGCATAGATTCACTCAAAAAAAAAAAAAAATTCTGCTTATGCATAACTCACATCCCATTTCATAACCACAAAATGCCCCATAGATTTATAATTGAAAATAAGAGTGAGTAACTAAGTCGCATTCACTATCATTATAGGTGTAAGTGAACTGAGCTAGCTCAAACTCAACTCGATTATAGGCTTGTGAGCCGAACTTATCAAGCTCATGAGTCGTGCTCAAGCTCAAACTCAAGCTCGTTTAGTAAACAAGCTTGAACCAGCTCGGCTCGTGAATTAACAAGACAACTCGAATAATTATTAACATTTTTAAATAATTATATTTCATTAGTTAAATTTAAATATTTAAACAACTTAATAAGAATCACCTAAATTTTATTTAAATATTAAACATTGCATTTCTTTTCTAAAACCCGTGTAAGTTCTGAAAATCCCGCTTAAGTTCTAAAAATTCCGCTTAAGTTTTAAAAATCCCGCCTAAGTTTAAATAATCCTGCCCATGGCTCATGAACTGGCTCAAGCTTGTTTACAGTAGAACGAGCTCGAATTCGAGCTCACCTGTCACGCTCATCTCGGGCTCGCTTTCAGACTGACAAGCCGAGCTAGATAAGGCATAAACTCGACTCAACTCGACTCGTTTACACCCCTAACTACCACAAATAAAAAATCCTGCTAACAAGTCAGTGGACAATAAATATTGCAGTATCCTGAACCATTGACATAAAGAAACAACCTCAAAACAACCTCAAATAACTAAATCCCAAATCGTTTCACAATCTCCTACTCTCAACATGACAATTGTAATTGCTGACCGCAAAAGAGCTTTCCTATTAAAAAAATAAAACAAAATTGTAGCAAGAAAACACTACACAAACACCAGCTGGTTACTTTGCAGTAGCTTTTGCCACAAAAATGGCAGATAGCCCAACAAAATGAACTCTTAAACACCATGGATTATTTATATGGCTACATTGAGATATAAATTGTAAGATTGGAATCAAGAATATCAATCATGAGTAATCAATCTTAATTCCGCTAGATTTGGTAAGACAGCTTTTGCAGAGTTACTCGTCAGTAAACTGAACAAAAAAAAGTAGCTGATGGGGGCTTTAACATGATTGGCATGTCATGCAAATAAAGAATACTTTCATAAGAAAAAGACATTATAGTTTCGTTTTGCGTCACAAAGCAATTTTTTAAACTAGAAAGCTGCTTTAAGAAGAAACAAAAAAAGCTGTCTCAAACGAAGTCTATATCTATGAATTATTTTGCTTCTTGGAATATTTCTTACAGTAAGTGGCTTTACATGACTCGATAATATAACGAACATGAGGATCATCTTTTGTTATTCTCTTCAGAATGTTGGATGCTTCATTGATTTCATCGGACGCTAATAGAGCTTGATACATCCTGCCAAGACATTTTTAGGACCAGATTAGCGAGTGCAAAGTGTAAGCAGAGAAGAAGAGAACAAATTTCATAACCACAAAATACCTACTAAGTCGCATTCACTATCACTATGAGTGTTAAGTGAGTCGAGCTGTCTCGAACTCGACTCATTTATAGGCTTATGAGCCGAAGTTATCGAGCTCATGAGTCGAGCTCAAGCTCAAACTCAAGCTCGTTTAGTAAACAAGCTTGAGCCAACTCGGCTCGTGAATTCACGAGCCAGCTCGAATAATTATTAACATTTTTAAATAATTTTATTTTATTAGTTAAATTTAAATATTTAAACAAATTAATAAGAATCAACTAAAGTTTATTTAAATATTAAAATTGCATTTTTTTTTTCTAAATCCCGTGTAAGTTCTGAAAATCCCGCTTAAGTTCTAAAAATTCCGCTTAAATTTTACAAATCCCACCTAAGTTTAAAAAATTCCGCCCATGGCTCATGAATTGGCTCGAGCTTGTTTAAAGTAGGACGAGCTCGAATTCGAGCTCACCTGTCACACTCAACTCGAGCTCGCTTTCAGACTGACAAGCCGAGCTAGATAAGGCATAAACTCAACTCGTTTACACCCCTAACTACCACAAATAAAAAATCATGCTAACAAGTTAGTGGACAATAAATATTGGAGTATCCTGAACCATTGACATAAAGAAACAACAACCTCAAATAACTAAAACCCAAATCGTTTCACAATCTCCTACTCTCAACATGACAATTGTACTTACTGTCCGCAAAACAGCTTTCCTATTAAAAAATAAAACAAAATTGTAGCAAGAAAACACTACACAAACACCAGCTGGTTACTTTGCAGTAGCTTCTGCCACAAAAATGGCAGATAGCCCAACAAAATGAACTCTTAAACACCATGGATTATTTATATGGCTACATTGAGATATAAATTGTAAGATTGGAATCAAGAATATCAATCATGAGTAATCAATCTTAATTCCGCTAGATTTGGGGGCTTTAACATGATTGGCATGTCATGCAAATAAAGAATACTTTCATAAGAATAAGACATTATAGTTTTGTTTTGCTTCGCAAAGCAATTTTTTTAACTAGAAAGATGCTTTAAGAAGAAACAAAAAAGCTGTCTCAAACGAAGTCTATATCTATGAATTATTTTGCTTCTTGGAATATTTCTTACAGTAAGTCGCTTTACATGACTCGATAATATAACGAACATGAGGATCATCTTTTGTTATTCTCTTCAGAATGTTGGATGCTTCATTGATTTCATCGGACGCTAATAGAGCTTGATACATCCTGCCAAGACATTTTTAGGACCAGATTAGCGAGTGCAAAGTGTAAGCAGAGAAGAAGAGAACAAATAAGAAAATCTAGTTCCGTAAGTTGCATCTCTCAGAAACAGAGAACATTGTAAAAATTATAAAAAATAAAATAAAATTGTGGTGCTTAAAATCGAGACAAAATTTACTCAACTAATCATATTTGAATACAAAAGGTTTTGAATAATTATCTGAGATAATTCCTTAATAAATTCTGGAATAATTCGAGATCAAATAAATTAATTAATTATGAGCCATCATCATCTCATCAGTTCTATTTTCCATCACCTTCTCTGTTATATTAAAACATGAAATGGAGAAATGATATTGATGTAGGAACCTCATAGCTATTATTAGCTTAAGGACTAGCATATCTTTAATATTCTAGATAGTTCTATTTTGCTCTATAAATAGCTAGTTAATGTAAGGGAATGGGACAATTATTGAATGAAATATTATAATCTTTGAAGTCTTAGAGCTTGTGTTTGTGTCTTTGTTCTCTTGATTGGGAAGTCCCTTCTTACATGTCAGATTCTTCCGACGATCACCACATCAGTTTGATATTGAGCCTGGAGCTTGCGAAGATCGATGGACTGCAGAAGAAGGTGGGTTGTCGACAATGATCGAAGCCAAAGAATAAGATTGGCGGTCAACGACGATCGACGCCGAGGAACCTGGGCTGTCGACGATGATCGAAGCCGTATAGCCTTTTATCAAGCTCAAGTGAATGAATCACTTGATCAGATAGACAAAAACCTTCTATCCATCAGAAGAATGCGAATGTCGTCGGCAACCATACCGGCATCTTCGTCTTCGCTCCTCTCATCTGCTTCACGCGATCGCAAACGGTTCTGAAATCAACCGGTTGTGCTTGACGAGTACCCTCCGCTCGATATTCTGCTCCGATGGTGCGACCCCCCTCCGCTCAACGCCAGATCCGTGATCCCGAACAACACCAACGTCCACGAACAGAGATCGTCAATCCGCTTATCAAACCCGTGCCTCCACCTCCGCTTCTGCATACTCCTTTCCCCAAGCACCCCCTCCCGCTGCAATATGAGATTTCCCGATCAGATACGTCCACACTCGCCTGACCGCCTCCAGCTCGCGAACATAACCGTGATTCCACGACTAGCGTCAAGATTGATTCCGCAGCTTGCATCCAAACCGATCTCCCACAGCCTGACTCCGCTTCTGCCTCAGCTTCCTCCCGCGACCCAACGCAGCTCCCGTCGTTCGCTCCATCTGATTCTCCTACATGTCCTCCACCGCCGGCTCCGGTTGCTACTAATTCTAACCCTCCTAGATCTTTGTGCTGCCACCCGCGGCCTCTTCGGCCTTGCCGTCAAGCAACCCCACTCTGCCACTAGCTTCCCCATCTAGACAAACGATTCATTGCATTAGCAACTCGGCTGGAGCCAGCGGTAGTCCTAGGATGTCCGGGACACCAACCAGTACAATCCAGATCGCCATGGTACGACTCGAGGACGAGTTCCGCCACATCTGGTATCCCGTGCGATCGCATTTGAGACTGATTCGATCGTCGATCTGAGATCACTCTCCCTCCCCCGATCCGATTCCGATAACTTGGTGTCAGATCTACCCAAGCCTAACGCCGCGGAAGAGGGATTGGACCTTCGGCGGAGCATGGGGAGCAGCACGTCGAGCTACCGTTCCACAAGCAGCATCCGTGAGATCGATCTCCTCCCTAATGATGCTACTCAGGATCTCTGCAGTATCGCTGACCGAATGATTGTTGCCAGCTACAGTCACGAGTGTTTTCAAGTTTATGGAAGCGTCCGCAAGTCTGCGGTGGAGCTCTGTTTCTGCCATCTGGGAATCGAGAGGCTCAACATCGGCAATGTTCAGCGGCTGGACTGGGTCTCTCTTGGAAATCAACCTTTACAGGATCTCATCTTCCGCCTCCAGATTAGTCAGCAACAGGTTGAGGTAGATGCTTCAATATTGGTTCCAGGAGATCCTTTGAAAATTGATCAGTCCGCTCTCACGGGAGAATCCCTAACAGTAACTAAGTACCCTGGTAATGTTGTCTACTCTTGTTCAACTTGTAAACAAGGAGAAATAGAAGCAGAGGTTATTGCTACTGGAGTTCATACTTTCTTTGGCAAAGCAGCTCATCTTGTGAACTCCACTAAGCATGGTGCCATAACAAAAAGGATGACAGCTATAGAGGAAATGGCTGGGATGGATGTTCTATGCAGTGATAAAACAAGAATTTTAACACTTAACAAGCTCACTGTCGACAAGAATTTGATTGAGGTCTCTGCCGAAGGTTATGACAAGGATTTGGTAGTTTTAATGGCTGCAAGGGCATCAAGGCTTGAGAATCAGGATGCCATTGATACTGCAATTGTATCCATTTTGCCGGACAAGAAAGAGGCACGTGCTGGTATTCAAGAGGTTCACTTCATTCCTTTCAACCCAACTGACAAGAGAACAGCTCTCACATACTTAGATGCTGCTGCTATAATGCACAGGGCAAGCAAAGGTGCACCAGAGCAGTTTCTCAGTCTTTCATGGGGCAAGTCAGAAATTGAAAGGAAAGTGCATGCAACTATTGAGAAATTTGCTGACAGAGGGCTTTCTTCTCTTGCTGTTGCATATCGGGCTATACCTGAGGGGACTTCAGGGTCCAAGGATTCTGCCGGAGGACCATGGGAGTTTGTTGGACTTCTTCCACTGTTTGATCCTGCAAGACATGGTACTGCTGAAACAGTTCGAAAAGCTCTGAACTTAGGAGTTAGCATCAAGATGAAGGCATTGAAGTCGTTCTTCAAAATGGAAGCTGTGAATATGAAGTCCGGACAACTTGATGATTTTGAAGCCCTAATCAAATTTGTAAATGTGGAAGATGGACTTATATGGAAAGCACTTGTGTATGCTTGCCGAATCTTCGAGATATCCACATCTACCTCCCTCTCGATGACCCCCTCGACGGAGTAAAGCTTTTTATGCTAGGTGGTATGATGTAGGAACATCATAGCTATTATTAGCTTAAGGACTAGCAAACCTTTAGATAGTTCTATTTTGCTCTATAATAGCTAGTTAATGTAAGGGAGTGGGACAATTATTGAATGAAATATTATAATCTTTGAAGCCTTAGAGCTTGTGTTTGTGTCTTTGTTCCCTAGATTGGGAAATCCCTTCTTACATACCAAACTGATGTGGTGATCGTCGGAAGAATCGGACATGTAAGAAGGGATTTCCCAATCCAGGAACCAAGACACAAACACAAGCTCTAAGGCTTCAAAGATTATAATATTTCATTAAATAATTGTCCCACTCCCATATATTAACTAGCTATTTATAGAGCAAAATAGAACTATCTAGAATATTAAAGGTATGCTAGTCCTTAAGCTAATAATAGCTATGATGTTCCTACATCACATATGAATTCTTATTTATTTCATTGATACCTTTGCACCCTCATTTATACAGCAGGAATCTATACTATACTAAACAATTCCTTCTTTGAAGCAAGAAATTACACATCAATTATGGGCAATTACGACTAGGACAAAATAAGCAAGTATTAACAAAAAAAGCACCTGTGTCTTAGGCTTCGGGACGGCTTTCTTCCTGCTTCAAAAAGCGGCTTTTTAGTAAAAAAATTTAATTTTTGTACTAGAAAGCCGATTTAAGAAACAGAAAAAAATCGTCCCAAATGAAGCCTTAACTGCAATGTGGGAAATGTGCTAGATCTTGAATTCGCTAAGCTCAATAAACCATTTCATCAAGCTTATTGAGTATAACGGCTCAATTAAGACTTAATAGATATAGATGAGAGCTTATTGATAATACAAGAATTTTGTGGGATTGGAAGTAGGGCTTCAACAAGCATGAAATAGATATAGATGAGAGCCTATACAAGATTGGATAGCTAAGCTTACACCGCAAAAAAATTTTCTTAAGTAATGGATGTGATATTACTTTCTTGCTTCTAGATGAATGAGAACCAAGCTCATGAATATTTTGTCCAATATACAAAAAAAGCTCTTCCCCCCCAACTTTGAGTTGGGCTTTTTAGTCGTTGAGCATCTCATACAAATCCTTCAAAGAGCTTTGAACAATGGAGCACTATCCTCTCCTAATCAAGAAATGAAGCGGCTAAGCCTGGCTAGCTTTCCTGTTAGTTTTCATTACATCCTCAATAGACTTTAGCAAGGTGTTCACTACAACTTTGATTTCATTGGAATTAACCTTGATTTCTTCAACAAAGGCAAAATATAACCAAGAAATTTACAAGATTTGCCTCTAAAGAGACCCAAATTATTCAACTCTATTTTATACTTTCTGAGAGAGAAAAATCTCAACAAGATCAGAGAGATTATCAAAACCGCTTTTTCTTTTCACTAAAATAACATCCCATAGGCTTCCAGATTTCTTCCCTTTTAGTTCTGAAATATGTCCATCAACCTTTGATGAGTAGCTCCTTCCCAGAACAACATTGGATACCCATTTAGGATGCTGCACCTCACAAATGAAACCAATCTCTGGTAGCTTGCTGACTTCCTCATATTGCAGCTTTGATTTCATCTAAGAACTTTAGTGCACAAAGCCCTCTGTCAACTAAGGTGGATTTAAATTTGTCCCCTTAGACAAACACTCCCCCCAGGTCTACAATGACCCTTGGCTCAACGAAGCAACCCATGGCTGTCGACAAGGATCCTTCTGTCAGGTTGGGTCGACTAACTCCTTTGAGTAAGTAGAATAGGGACCACGATGGCACGGGACGACAGAACCATGGAATCTTGATCGGGTCCAGCATACATTCCCCCACCATCCGTTTTAAGTGCAAGGTGGTAAATTTCAAATTTTAAATATCAAACCTTCCACATACCCAAGCCCATGCTTCTAACATATACCAGATAAAATGTCTCTACGTATCTGCTTGACGACTAGCCTTAATCGAAAGTTCTCTCTCATTATCGGAAGGGGTAATTAACTATAGGGGCTTGCGCCAATAGAAAACCAAAACTCATATCATAAAGTCCTCGCAAAATGAAGGTGAAATCTCTGGATATTGTCTTATCTACAATCTCAAACTTCCTAAAATTTTCCCCGCAATACTTATCGGTTACCCCCCCCCCCGAAAGCAAAAAGGAAAGCAAGGCAGTGGCGGGAGCGGGGCCGATTTTCAAAGCCGCCTACATTAAAATTGAAAGATAAATATGTTGGTGGGGGACAACAACATGGATGTTAAAAGTTATCACATTAAACAAATAACATTTATGCGAATTACAGAAAGTGACATAAGCAGCTAATTTTCCATGTAGTTGTATAAATAACTCCCAGTGAATGTCAGACACAAAAGATATATAAGCCGGAAGGTTAACAATCAGTTTTTACACCTATTCTTTCAATCGTCTAAATCATGTACACAAAGCTAAAAAAGAAACATTATCTAAACTAAACAAAAAGTTAACTAGATGCAAACCTCAGGAAAGTTAAGATGTTGTATGGAAGGCCAGCATGTACATATTCAGACCAAACCAATTGGGCACGAACTGGATCCTTTGCTTTTACACAGGTACTAAGAAGAAAATCCAGACTAATTCGACCAACACAAAGATGCAGCTCTTCTTTAATAGCTCGGAGCAACTCCATCCCAATTTCCAAGTTTGTAGGTTCATCTGACCAAATTCCGCTAAAGACCTGTATGGTGATTGAATCATAAATAAGAGAGCAAAATTAACGTAGACTAGAAGATCTCAGCAATATTCATTAGAACTCCTACATATCAAACATAAAATTTTATCAAATTACACTCTAGAAGGTGAAAACTTACATATAAGCAGGACACTCAAAAAAGCTGCTCAGCAATCTTGATATGATTCAGCAAGCTAACAAGACACTATTAAATTCTATCCACAGGCTTCGACAAAATAAGCTATTCACAAACTATTAAAAGATGTATTAAATAATTCAAAAACATAAATATTTGGGGTTAATTTTAAATATTTGCAAGTATTTAAATTCAGGCATAAAGTAAATGCATTGGACTTGGAATACTCATAGTTGTTTGGTTGATTGTTAAATAAATTCATAAAGCTACTTTTTGGCATTTGGTCTAATGTAGGACTATAATGCTTAAAATAATTTGATAAGAACTTGCACGACTTATTGATTAGAATAAAAAAAAGACTATAACTACTAGCAAATAAAATGACAAAATAAAACGTAAGAGCGGTCACTTCCGTTTAGGCTAAGTTGCACAAATAAGAGCTTTGAATTATCAAAATAACAAAGAAAATCAACGACATGCAAATATAATAGCTTTCAACGAAAATCCCTAATCTAACAATAAGATTAGAAACAAACGAAGTGCACTCAATCCTACGCTTACTAGGTCTTGGGCAACGACGAAGCAAAACCCTAAATTTACTAGCTTAGGCAAAGGTGAAGCTCGGCTCCTTGAGAATCGTCATCACCTACAAGGAGAGGAGATTAGAGAGTTAATTGAAAAGAGGAAGAATGTTCACCTTTGTCAAAAATCCGGAAACAAGTCGTTAAGAGGATGAGGTCATTCTTCGTAGCTTCCTTTGAAGGTTCAATTGGAGAGAATGAAATTTCTCCCACGAGTTGAAGTGTTGAAAACAATGATCCTTGGCTCACCTTGAAGAATCCCCTTGAGAGAAAGAAGTTTCTCTCAAGAAATCAAGTGGAGGGAAGGATGGGAAGTGGCCGGCCAATGGAAAAAACTTGGAGAAGAATTAGGTTCAGAATTTCATGATTAGGTTTAAACTAGGGTAAAAATTAGGTGGGAGGGCTGAAATATCTTTCCAAATCAAAGGCAAGAATTTGAATAGCCTAAAGGGGGAAGAGAGGGGGTGGGTAAGGCTAGCTGAAATTGGATTTAATTCCGAAGAAAGAGGTGTAATTTTGGGAAGGGAATTAATTGGGTGGGCCCTTGGAATTTCGGCCAAGAGAGAGAGAGAGGGTCCAAGTGTATAGGTGCAATGTATTTGGAGTTAAGGCTTTAATTAATCAATCCATCATGATTTGATTGATTGAGTGAAATAAGAACATTTTCCAAAATAGGATAAAGAGAAAAGGAAAGATTTGAAATTTGGAGTTAAGGCTTTAATTAATCAATCCATCATGATTTGATTGATTGAATTAAATAAGAACCTTTCCTAAAATAGGATTAAGAGAAACAAGAAAGATTTGAAATCTAAAATTGATTTATTCCAAATTCAAATCCTTTCCAAAAATAAGTTGACTCAAAAAAAGGAAAGCGGTAAAGGAATTCCAATTAACTTAAAATTCAAATGGAGTTTAATTTAGGAAACTTTCCTAAAATAGATTTTATAACTTTAGGAAAGATTTTAAATTTCAAATTGAGTGAATTTGAATTCAAAATCTATCCAAAATTATGGCAATCTAGAATAAGAAATAAATCCAAGAGAGGATAAGGGGCTAGGGGCCGGCGGCTTACTTGAGGTTCGGGTAAGGGAGCCGGCGGCTAGGTGGAGGTGACTTGGGGAGTTTTCGGTGGAAGGATGACGGGGATAAAGGTGGTCGGCGGCTTGGATTGAGGTGGGGTTAGGCGAACGGTTGGGTAGGATATGAGGAAAAATAAAAAGGAAAATAGATAACGAAGAAAACCACGAATCCGGCCGTCTCCAAGGTTGGTGGATGATCCAAATTCCCTCTCTCCTAGGGATCTCGCTCTCTCTCTAAGCACTCTCAAGATCTCTCAAGAACTCAAGCAATAACACAAATTTTTTTTATCATTCAATCATTAACTTGAGAAGAAGAACATGAGGGCGATAAATAGCCTCGCACAAAAAGGACTCAAAGATAAAAGACGACCTTGCCCTTAGAGCTAACATACGACTTCCCTTAAGCGAGGGGTAAAACAGGAAAAATAATTATAACATAAATAACAAATAACATAATAAAACAAATACATGAAATAACTCAAAACACATCGACTCGATCGTAGCCCTAGATCAACGGCCACGCCTCAGATATACTTTCATGCTCTGATGTGCCCATCATGGTCGAAAGAAAAACTAATGCAAATTTTTAATTTTTCTTAAATCAATCTAGGGCAAGCAAGATTACTACGACAAAAGAGTCAGAGGTCACAAGAAAGACACAAGTTGTAGATGGAGGTCACAGCTAGTGAACGCAACGACCCACCAAAGGTCACGTGTAGTGAAGATGGATGCGAGCTCTAGAGATCATGGGGACAGCCCCTGGATGCCACAGAGTAACACATGTCGTGGGCAAGCACAATGAATTTGGAATTCACCAAATTTGGATGAATTCCAAATTCACCAAAAATGAACTATAAGAGATTAAAAAATCTTTGGATATATACTTTGGATTTCTTTTACACTCAATCAAATACTTAAAATTTTAAAGCCTCTAAATTTCAAACATAATACACTAAATCAAATAAACCCTAAAAATTTTTAGTGATGTGAAAGGAGATATGACTCAATTTCTTGAATAATATAATTCTAAGAAAATACATGCTTAAATAATATTAATTTAGCTAACACTATCTTATTAACTCGTTGCTAATCTAGCAAATCTATAAAACCTCTTCCATCTGTCGCTAAATACCATCCAAAATAGTTAAACTTGAATAAAGGTCACATATATGATAATCAAAACGATTGTAAATTGATACAGATGATTAGGGTAGCAAGTAAATGAAGTGAAAGGAAAAGAGCAGAACAGAAAATAACAACAAAATAGAATGCAAACTTGCAAAACAACCCATAAAAAATCCAAGCCCATCTAGCCAAATCATTCATCATCATCAACAATTTGGATCTGCCTTATGTATATTCATTCTCCATATGTTCTTGTCGAGAGATGCATAAGGAGTTGAACATACTTTGGACAGATCATTTTGCACTAGTTATCCCAATGCTACCGTTGGTCTATTTCCCTTCCTATCCTTGGATATCAATGGCACATTTATTGATTCTTCTTCTACCCTCAATTGGACAAGTTTAAATACCTAATTTTATTTCATGAACCATATCTTCAATCAATTCAACTCATACCACTCAAATATAAATATTCCCCATTCTATATTCTTGTTGATTAGCCAAAAATGGTTGGGATACAGCTAACAATGATGATGATAATCCTTCTCATTTGTTTCACATGTGCATCTTAACATTCTAATTTTTGTCACACACAACTTAGCTGTCAACATCATCTTCATAGTCCAACACAAATTCATACAACATTCTAAGCCTAAGTGCAATTATAAAATTTTCACCATAAAGAATCCATGATATTTCTCAAAGCATGGTAAAAATGCCTAGCCTTAGGCATCCAACTTTAACTCTAAAAATTGCATCCTCGCCTGTGCCCCCTTTCTTCTATATGGTAGAACCAAGATCTCTACCATCAGGCAATCATACTTAGATATGTCATCAATTCTTGTCAGTTTTAGATGGAAAGCAATATTCATCATGAAAAACTTTGATCATGCAGATTTTTTAGTTGCAAATCTTGGTTTCATAAAATTTGTTCATGACCATTCATGTTGACTCAGGCTAATTCACAAGCAAAGACTAAAAACTACAACTCAATCAGACTTGTAGAAATCATCAGAACCTTCTACATCTGCCTCCATTTCTTGTTGAGTGTTTGAGAACTAAAGCTTCATTTAGCTTCCAATTTGGTTTCAAAAACCTAGAACAGCAAAATTTTGATTTGCAAGAACAAACATGCACAACCAAATGCACTAAAATGGCTTTATGTGCATGGATGGACTTACAAAGCAACTCCTCCATAGTAAAGAGTACTTTTCACCTCATGTCATGCAGCACTGAGCAACCAAGCAGTTGCCCAACATTACCAAATGAAGCCTAACACCAGCCTTGCATTACCGCATCTTTAATAAGTACTTCATACTTCTTTCCCCTTTTTTCTTCTCTATTTCATCAGAGCCTTGAAAGGATAAACAAATTCTTTATAAAATAATGCATCATTGTGCAGCATAACAAGGGAAAGGATCGCCTTTTACGGACCCAATGGCTAAAGTCAAGATCACAAAACACTTTTCTACTTTGAACTGTTTAAGCTCTATGAGATTCAATATATGGAATTTCAGGTAGTTAATTTGTTCAGGGAAAACATTCAGTGTAGCCTTATACTTATTTATAACCATCCTTCCAGTCAAAAGAAATTTTTAGTCTATCAAAACAAAACAAGGTGCAGTGTAAAATATTAAGAGAAAAAAAAAAGTAATAGACAATAGTTAAATAGAAGAGCGATATGCAACTTAGAAAATGTTATTAAATAACACTTATTAGCAACTGTAATCAGAACCTGATCAATAACAATATATGTACTCGATTCATCTTTCTTCTTGAGCTCCCCAAGTAAATCAACTGCAGGCCTGAAATACAATATATTATATAACAACACATAGCACTAATGTAAGGCTAAAGAGGACAAATTGAGACTTAAACTATGAAATGTAATGTAGCATACCTAGCTAAGTTGTGCCGCACACAATACAATACAACTCTACTGCACCCATCAAACCAATAGCTTGAATCAATTAAATCATCCAGAAGCTGCTGCAACCTATCCAAATTTCCTTCATTTTGAATATTTTCCTAAAAAGAAATGCAAATTCTTATAAACATATGTAGAGACATCATTCCCTTAATTTTAGGTTCATGAGTCTGATTAAAAGAATAATAAAATAACATACAATTAGGCTTATAGCAGCTTTGGGTTCAATTTTGTCACCAGCTTGCTTAATTTCATCATATTCGAGGAGTGCTTCAAACATTTGTCCATTTGAAGAAAGGGCTGATACGAGCACACTCTTAATTTCATTCAAGTATTTATGAGATATGCTAGCATCTCGAATCACCTTGAACCAGTTAGTATTAGAGGCAAAAAGGACATTGAAAGGAGCAAATATAGGAAAGAAGAAAACCAAGTCTCAAAGCAGAAAAAAAAAACAGAACAATTATATAAATGATTTGAAGTTGGAAGTGCAAGCTTCCAATAAATAAAACTGAAAATCACTCAGAAAGAGAAATCAAGGACATTTTCTTTAAAACAAGCTTTGAGAAAAATGATGATAAAGGAACTATGTGATCGGCATGGCCAACTTCCACTACCCCAAATAAGCACTTAGGTTATCACCAGATCATCCATGAAAATGCAAAATTCAACTATTCACCCTATTAGAATAAAGCAAAGAATGCAAATGCATGGCAGTGCCCTCAAACAAAGCCATCCTATCAATATCAAAAGTGATGGAATGTATTCTTTATAATAGGCATAATTTTCAATCTTCTAAACTTTTAAGCAGATCACTTGCTATTGCGGCTCTTGTGAAGATGTTCTTTATGTTTATTAAATTGAACTTCATAGCTAATATAGGACAATACACTTAACACAGCCACCGCCCCAACCCCCCCCCCACCCCACCCCAATGATGATACAGATGTACCAAGGATTTTTTCACTCCATTAAAGTGTTTTGATAACAACATCTAAGGTACGAGATGTAATCTGCAACTCTGTAATAAATGCACCTATGTTATGCTCTGAGAAGAAAACATTGCTGAAATAAGTAAATTGCTCTAAAAAGATCGAAGAAAAACAGGGAAAAAGGTCAGTTCAGACGTTTGCAGCTTTCCATATCACTTACTAATCTTTAAAGCTCCCCGTATCAATTATTTTGCACTGGTAATCTATTTAGAAGCAACCCAATTTACAAAATAGCTTGGCCATCCATCAGGCATTCTACAACTTTAATATGAACTCAAGCCAAATTATATCCCGAAAAAAGTAGTTCAAGTTTTCAAAGTTCAAGAGCAACATACGAAACATAAGCAATGGCTGTGTAATAGCCGAACTGAATTTGTCCATATTTTTCCTGCTCGCAAGCGAGCTGAGCATCCGCCCCTTCCTTGTCGAACTGAAGCGGCTCACCTCTCTCTGTCGCACAATCAACCGTGAGCCTCTTTCCCTTCCTGCGCAATCTCTCTCCAATCACGATAATTCTCCATTAAGGCAATTTGGATACTTAGGGCATCAAAATTGTTATTTATTTTTGTGTAAACGTACCATTCTTTGTTAGGGTTGTAATGCATGTCAATTGTAATAGGCTTCCTTATAACTATTTAGATTGTCAGTCCTATGTTGAATTCCTTAGCATAATCATACATGTAGTAACATTCGCTATCGTTCATAATGAATCAGCTTGGAATAAGCATAACTTTACCTTGATTTAATGCTCACTAGTTTTTATTCATGTAGTGAATTTATATGTTGGAAAAGTTAAATTTATCTAATTTAGCTTTGTTAAATAAAATGAACATCATTCCTGCAAATCATAGCAAATATACAAATCATATCTAACATATTGCCTTATCTAATGTTTGTTGGTTATTCATAAAAGCAATTATCTTATATGAGTGTATACATGTCGGTAGAACCCAATTGATTTTTGGCTAGCCGGGGGGCCCCAAAGTGACAACTCTACAGGAAATCACTGGATTTCCTTGGGACGGTGTTTACCTTCCCGATATGAGTATATGATAAAATCAACAATAGATATATATGTTTAAATGTAAGAAAATATAAGCAAATATGAATTGGAAATACTAAATGACTGTAGGTCATTTTGAGGTATGATGATACCAAATGTGATTGCATTTCAAGCATTAAAATAATTGCATTGATAGTGATTTGCCACATACATTAATGTCACTAACATATTAGATTTTTGTTGTAGGAAATATGGCATATGCAAGTAGTACTTTATTTTGATGACTTTAGGTTGTTACTTCTACCATTTGGTTGTCCATATTGCATACCCTACTTATTTGTCATTTATGCTTTGATAGATAGTAGTTACTTATTGAGTTTGATTTATCAAACTCACCCATTGTCTTTTTTCAGTAAGTCCTACAGGGGTGTTTGGTGGACTGACACCTCATGAGCAGAATTACTAACAGTAGACTGTTTTGATATTTATTATTTTATAGTAGTTTATTATGTTTAAGTTTTCTGAAGGTTGGATAGTTTCTTTCCTGCTTTTTGTTCTATTTATATTCATGTTGTCTTGTATCAGAACTACTGTTATTTGGATATATATATATATATATATATAAATATAATTTGGAATTCTATTAAGGAATTGACTATTTATTTCACTTCCTCAGTTTGCTCTGATGTGTGTGTGTGTATATATATATATATCATGATATATCTTTTGTATATATATACTTCTCTATGTAAATACAAAACAGGTCTTCATATCCCTTCATCATGTCCCATATTGTCGAGTTATATCGCCTTCCAGACCCAGGATGTGACAGAGTGGTATCAGAGACATTCTATTTGTATTTGATATTCCTTGACTCCTTATAATGGAGTAGTGGGTTATATTATCTTCTGGGCCCGAGGTGTGACACTATGCATCCCAGGGATAGATGTTATTGGCAAATATTGGTCAATTCAGAATATTACATAACCTGAATCCATCTTCATATAGACTAGATCACAAAAAAAAAAAACTCATTTGCATCACAACCATCATTAATATGCAAAGTTATAGCAAGATTATGAGACCCTTGTCATAAGCGCACTTCTTAGAGTAATAAAATCAACACCCCTTGTCGCTTTGTTAATCAAGATAGTATGCCCAAGTTACTAGAAGTTCATTAGACACCAAATTTGAAGAACATTTTGACTAAAATAATATGGATTTCTAAAACATTTAGGTGGGCCCACCAAGATCCTTCTCTAAGTGATATAAGAACAGTTGTTTGGCTTGTTGGCTTCCTAGGGCTATCTTTTAAATCCCCCATACTAGGACTCTTCTACCAGAGATTGGTTTAAGTCCTGTATAACCCTTTATTGCACTCATTTTGGATAAAGCAATAATTTTGTGGGTGTGATAAGATCCACCTCAAGCAGCTCTCCCTAACTGTTATAGAATTATAAACCCCAACATTCGATCAGTTCACTTGGCATATGTCCTTTGTGACACTAAAAGTCATGCCTTTCGACATCCCTCTCTCCTTGTTGTGGAGCTCCAATCAAGCAATCCTTTCAAGGAGTATAAACACCATTTCCTCTAATAAATAGCTTTTTCTATAATTATAATGTCTATCTTTGAGATCCTCTCCAAAATTTCCCCAGCTATTTTAGAGTTGTAAGTTTCACGCCGCACAACGACCCCTCTCATTCGAAAAAGAAGCAAACAAACTTTTCTATTAAATTTTGGTATACCATAATTTCTAATTACAAAAATTTTAAAAATTAAAACAATTTGCTAGAACTAAAGTTCCAAAGTTTTTCATTTATTTAACTACAGAGCTTCTAATACACATCAATATTCCTTTGTAGACCATCAAAACTTTCATCACATACATATAAGTTTATGTTTTATCTTACACAAAATTGTACACACTAAAAATGTAGTCCATCAAAATATACTCTTCATTTAGGTTCTACTTTGTCCATTACTTAATCTAAAATAACATTCAACAATAAATTACAAAGGATGGCAAATGTGATACTATCTGATGCAGACAAACTAGATTGAAAAGCCAGATAATGAGAACAATGGGCAAAACTATAATCAAACTCGATTCAAATAATAACAATATCTATGACATCAAAAACCGGCGGATAAAACGAGAAGAGAGATCAAAAGAAAAACAAAAGAAATATAAAAAGACGCTATCCTCAGAACAACCGACAGAACGGTTTCCTCACATGCATCGAAATGTAGGCTAAGTAAAGTATGTGCTTAGGGCTAGCAAGCCGATGGTCCACCACAGCAAGATAGTCCAAACGTCCAATCAAACTCCTCCAGCAAATGCTCCCAAATCAGCCAACAAACACCTCCAAAGCTCAAGAAGAATGATACAAATGGAGTGGAACTTGCGTAGAAAAGAAAGAGGTAAGAAGCCCAGACGAAATAGAGGAGAAGAAGAAGTGGACAAAGCTCTCAAGCTTTTCCAAAAAGAAGAAAACCCTCAGGTTTTTTAAGAGACAAAGCTCAACCAAATTCAACAACATTTGCCTTCAAAAATCATCTACTATATATAGGCAAGAGAGGGGAACCAAACAGCCATATCACCTCCAAATAAGACAATAAGATTTAGGGAAAAGAAAGGTCAACAGACACTTCAACAATTCCCAAACGGCACAGCAAAACAGAGGAAGGAATCACGGGAACCAAGCAGAAAACCCACGGAACCAAGCAGAGAACCGCGGAACCGAGCAGCCAAGAACGGAACCAAGCAGCCAGCCGCAAAACCGAACAGCCAGCCACGGGAACCAAAGGGGCAAGGCACGGGAAATCACCCAGCACAGGGAAATGAGAAGAAAAGGGGGAGGAGAAGAGGCAAGTCCACTCCAAATGGAATCCTTGATTTAAAGCATACCTTTTTGGAATAATGAGCTAGGAAGCTCAATAAATCTCCCAATAAATGAACTAAACTTCAGCTCAACATTAATGAGCTAGCAACTTAGGAAAATAAAGCTCAACTCCAATAAATCACCACCTCCAAACATCATCATAAGCTCAAACCGAGAACCATAAGCCAACCCGAGAACCAGCAGCAGCTCAAGGGACCAAACAAGCTAGCAAACCAAAGGTTTACCAAAGCCCAAGCACAACCTACCATGATCATTGGATGCCTTCCATCATTAGATAGCTAAAAAAATATAAAAACTAAATAAAATACTAATGTTCAATATTTGAAAATGAAAATACAAAAATTATGAATGCATCAATTCCCCCCTGGTGGGAGAGTCTCATCTCCGGATGAGAAAGCTTCAATAACTTTCTGAAAAAGATCAAGATGATGCCGTTTTAGCTCATTAGCATCCATCCAAGTGCAGTCGGTTTGAGGTCGATTCTTCCATTTTGCCAAGAACCTCTTATGCTAACCATGCCTTGTTTTAGAAATTCTGATATCAATAATATCTTCAACCTGTTCTTCAGATTTTGCCCTAGAAGTGGAGGGTGACAAAGTTTCAATTTCTACAGAATCATCAGAATTTCCTTCATATAAAGAAAGGTCAGAAACATTAAATACAGGAGAAATGCCAACAGAAATAGGTCGATCCAACAGATAGGCATTTGTGCCTAATTTTCGAAGCACACGAAAAGGTCCAAATCTCTTTCTGCTTAACTTTCTAAAAGTACCAACAGGAAATCGTTGGCGACGAAAGTAAGCCATAACCAAGTCACCCTCATTGAAAATAACCTCTTTTCGATGTTTATCAGCAGTAGATTTGTACTTAGCATTAGCCTTTTGGAGTTTTTCAAGGACTTGTTGTTGGACAGTCTTTATGTGGTCAAAAGTTTCAAAAGCTTCAGCACTAGTTTTGTTAGGTAAAGGCAAGCAGTTTCTATCTAAAATGTGAGGAATAGGTTGTCCATAAATAATTTCAAAAGTAGTTTTACCAGTGGAACAATTAACAGAATTATTATAAGCAAACTCAGCTTGAGGCAAGACTAAATCCCATTGGGATGGTTTTTCTCCAACAAGACACCTTGATAAATTTCCTAAGCTTCGATTGACAACTTCAGTTTGCCCATCAGTTTGAGGATGATATGCACTACTAAATTGAAGAGTAGTCCCAAGTTTTGCCCAAAGAGTTCTCCAAAAAAGACTCAAAAATCTAGTGTCTCGATCAGAAGTAAAAGTACGATGAACACCGCGAAAACGAACAATTTCTTTAAAAAACATACCAGCAATGTAAGAAGCATCAAAAGTTTTCTTGCAACGAATAAAATGTGCCATTTTGCTAAAGCGATAAGTGTGTGCCATTTCTTTTTCTCTCCTAAAGTCTATTATTTTGAAAGTTTTTCCACCAAATTAAGGCATGACCAGAAAGTTTTAGACTAGCAAAGCGAACCTTCCTATTATCAAGTATTTCTTTCCAATCAAAAAATCGATCCATCTTTTCTACCCACTCAAGGAATTGATCGGGTTGAAGTTTTCCCTCAAAGTTAGGAACATCAATTTTTATTCCATGATCCCAATTTCTTTGTTGCCTGTGTTGATTTCTATGAACCTCCTCTTCACTTTCAGAATTTTGCACATTAGGATTAGCATTATTAACATTCAGATTTTCAATTGCTTCAGCCATAGTGTTGATTTGTTATTACAAATGATTCAATTGTTGCATTAAATTTCGCCAATCCCCCAGATTATTAGCCATCTTAAAATTTTAGAAAAGACCCACCAAACAACAACAAGAAACCAACAAAACACACCAACCAAGGATAAGAACTTGCTCTGATACCAAACTTGATGCAGACAAATAAGATTGAAAAACCAGATAAGGAGAACGATGGGCAAAACTATAGCCAAACTCGATTCAAATAGTAACAATCATCTATAACATCAAAAACCGACGAATAAAATGAGAAGAGAGTCAAAAGAAACAAAAGAAATATAAAAAGATGTTATCCTCAGAACAACCGACAGAACGGTTTCTTCACATGCATTGAAATGTAGGTTAAGTAAAGTATGTGCTTAGGGCTAGCAAACCGATGGTCCACCACAGCAAGATAGTCCAAAGGTCCAACCAAACTCCTCCAGCAAATGCTCCCAAATCAGCCAACAAACACCTCCAAAGCTCAAGAAGAAGGATACAAATGGAGTGGAACTTGCGTAGAGAAGAAAGAGGTAAGAAGCCCAGACGAAATAGAGGAGAAGAAGAAGTGGACAAAGCTCTCAAGATTTTCCAAGAAGAAGAAAACCCTCAGGTTTTTTAAGAGACAAAGCTCAACCAAATTCAACAACCATTGCCTTCAAAAATCATCTACAATATATAGGCAAGAGAAGGGAACCAAACAGCCATATCACCTCCAAATAAGCCAATAATATTTAGGGAAAAGAAAGGTTAACATACACTTCAACAATTCCCAAACGGCACAGCAAAACAGAGGAGGGAACTCACAGGAGCCAAGAAGAAAACCCACGGAACCAAGCAGAGAACCGCGGAACCAAGCAGCCCAGCACGGAACCAAGCAGCCAGCCGCAGAACCGAACAGTCAGCTACGGGAACCAAAGGGGCAAGGCACGGGAAATCACACAGCACAAGGAAATGAGAAGAAAAGGGAGAGGAGAAGAGGCAAGTCCACTCCAAATGGAATCCTTGATTTAAAGCATACCTTTTTGGAATAATGAGCTAGGAAGCTCAATAAATCTCCCAATAAATGAACTAAACTTCAGCTCAACATTAATGAGCTAGCAACTTAGGAAAATAAAGCTCAACTCCAATAAACCACCACCTCCCAACATCATCATAAGCTCAAACCGAGAACCATAAGCCAACCCGAGAACCAGCAGCAGCCCAAGGGACCAAACAAGCTAGCAAACCAAAGGTCTACCAAAGCCCAAGCACAACCTACCATGATCATTGGATGCCTTCCATCATTGGATGGCTAAAAAAATATAAAGACTAAATAAAATACTAATGTTCAATATTTGAAAATGAAAATACATAAATTATGAATGCATCACTATCGCACATATGCCTCAACAAATTTGATGGGATTTAAGTTGATTTATAGGCATCTGCATATTGTTAGGAATTTATTTTCAATAATATACATGAAGCATCAGCATATCAACATTAAAAGGTAGCAAATTCATGCATGCGAATTTGATCATAATGATGCTATAATAAAGTGATTACAACATATAAGATGCAACAAAGTCCATTCACAACTACCGAGATGAAAAGCACAAATTCATGATTTATGATTAAATTCATGATTAAGAGAATTCACAGGAAGAACAAAATCATAATTAAAACTAAAATAGATTTACAATTATAGATTTAAAAATGAAAGAAATTTTAAGGATAATAAGGTTTACCTGTTTAGCCTTTTCAAATTTCCCGAAGTTAGCATATGCATTAATTAGTGCCATGTAAACATATTTTGTTGCCTGAACTCCTTCGTGTTGCATTTCAGCATGATACTGCAAGCACACCCAAAAAACATTTGATATATAGTCCAATCCGTAGCAAAATTGGCATCCAAATGAAACTGTGGTATGTTGTAACAGGAGGATGCTTATGACACTTGACAAGATGTGCAAAATAACCATATAAGCATGAAAATTTCTAAAACAATTGAAAGGCACTCAATGATCCATATAGATGAAAGAGATTTTTTTTTTCTAATAATTATAATGCTACTATATCAAATAAACATAGCATCCAAGCTTTTTTTTTTTTTTTGCGATAAACTCATTAATTAATAGAGGTGAGGTGCGGATCACCATGGCCCAGCAAGAAGCAGACTGCACAGTAAAGTGTAATTAAATAGGCAAAATGCTCGCAACATTTTTGATTTATTGTGAAATGTGTTCCTCAATTAACAGAAGCATGCGGTTTGTTTTTGATTCCTACATCAAAGCTAAAAAGCCCTATGTGTGTTGCATTTTGCATTACCAGTTGACAAATAGAGAATAAACAAAACTGAAAATATGTAATTCAGAGAGAGAATCTGCAGCCCAACTTCACAATTTCACAATTAAAGTGAATTACATAAAACTAGAACTAGGTGACTTATAAACATAATCTACAGCTCAGATTCACACATATGCATTATTATCATTTACCACACTTGCAATCATATAAACCACGACTTTGCCTAGAATGAACAAGAAGAATCGGAGCTTTTACAAATGTTTAAGGTATTTCCACAAATACTCCCAGCGAACCAGATCTAGTGTAAGTTTCCAAAACAGTTCTAATCCGTACGAGAAAACTTAAATCTTTAAAGGGGGATATTATAGCCAATTTATAATTCTCCCCATTGACTCTACAGTAAGGCATAATTTGGATCACTCCCATGATATTCTTCAAGCAGAGCACACTAACCTCTCATTGCACCGAAGGACTCAGCACCATGCAATATCTACAATCCAAGTTATTATTTAAACTGAATACCTAAACGAGACCTGTATCATAAATATTTCCCTCTATAGTAGTACCATCTAACCAGAAAATACACCTAACACTAAATATTGGCATCCCTAATACAATTTTTTCCTCACTCTGAATGTTACAATGATAGGAGCTATCACTCAAACAAACTCTATACTGCATAATTCACATGACCAGCTAAAGTCTTCCAAAATTGTTGTGGAAATTTTCTTTCTTAAAGATAAGTCTATTTTCCCAAAATGTGATACACTAGCGGAGATGACGAAATACTTAAAGCAACCCTTGAAGTTGCACGATGCAGCTGATACGTCAGGGAGGGCACCTTATGGGGATCAGAGGAGTTAATATTCACTATATATGGAGGATGAATCAAGGGCAAGTGGTTTATAAAATTAAAATTGGGAGGGAATTATTTAGGAAAAAGAGGCTGATTTGAAATTAGATTAAAGGTTTATTTAAGGAAAGATGACTTATTTGAATTCGGATTTGTGAGGGTATTATGAATGATTTATTTAGGGGAAATAAGGCTGATTTGAATTCAGATTTGGGAGGAAATTAGGAAGGTTTTATTTAGGGAAAGAGGGTTGATTTGAATTCAAATTTGGGAGGAAAATATGATGGTATATTTGAGGGTAATTAAGTTATTTTATTTTTAGGATGTGAGTTATATTTGTTGTAGTTTTCTTAGGAGTTGTTCCTGACAGTGTTTAGGGTTTGTGGGAGAGCTGATATACCTCTCGAATAGTAGATCACTTGTATTTTTTATTTAAGTTTAAGAGATAATAAAAAATCAATCATTGTCTTTGTATTCTAGCAATTTTCTTCCTATCTATTTGTTGTTTTTTACTTCCGGGACGCATCAACAACACAAAATCTACCAAGTCTTCTAGATCAACATTTCAACAACCAAATAAATAGTGAGCAAATCTTGAGGATTTTAGTATCCCCATAACGCTTGAACCCCGCATCGCCAGATGTATCCAAAAATACAAAAATCACTCCCATAACATGAAAAATAGCACCCCAACCCAAGTTTTAGACATAGCATCTCATGAAATAAAAAATACCCAAACTTAAAATCTTACACACACCATTATTTCTCAAATACATATTGTGGATTCCTCATGTAGTGTGTGGGAGAGGCATTGGATCATACTATCTCAGAGGTCGAAAACAATCATAAAAATTTTCCTTTAAGGGAAACTAAATCATGCATGCATTTATCTTTGGAGCACTTTATGAAGAGGAAAGAACATATAAACTAGGAGGTTAAAAGGCAAATCACCCCATGAACTAAAAAGACAAATATGTTTAACTAAGATAGAGTTTATTTCAACTCTAGATATAATTTACCATGGATACAAACCTTCATGATTAATTATATCTTGAGTGTGAAACTCAAGGAAAACTCTCAATTCCAGATATTCATTTGCATTTATGATGAGGATTTGGATGTTTATCCTAAACAATGGAAGATAAGCTTAAGGGTTGTTCATCACATCAAGCCCCACAACGAGGTAAAAGCAAAAGGAAAAGAAGATGGCCAGATGACGCCAACGGGTGATATAGATATGCAAGGATTATAGCTCACAAAGCGAGGAAAGCCCAATATAGGACTACTCGATATTAGCTCCAAGGAATGAAAATTGAATGATGGGCATATGTTTCCGGAAGGAACCAGAAGTAAGCTGCCTAAACTAATAAAGTAGTTTAGCACTACGATAAAACCTCCTATAATCCAAATCACATGAAAAGTCCCAAAAGGGATAACAACAAGACTTAACCTTTGGAGAGGATGGAATTCCTTCTAACTCTTCAAAGATTTTCAATTATGATGCCAATTCTCAATGAAATAAAAGTAGGCTAGCTAATAATGAGTAGATGATGCATATGAGGGACTACAAATGTAATATACAAATATAGTGATTCTAACTCTATATGTTGATGTGACTCAAGTCATACAATATGTTTTTCGACCAGGCTCAATCAAATAGGCCCAAGGCATATGACTTGAATGCCTGCATGTAAACGCTAACACACCTTTATGCTAAGTCATGGCTAGAAAATGTATATTTTACAATTTTTAGTCAAAAATGGCAAAGGATAGCATTAAGAAACAAGCTTAAATTGATTTTTAGCTCTTAAAATCTTGTTAGAGGACCTAAGAATTTCATCCAAAATGAAAATAAAAGGGAAAACACAAGAAGGTAACAAAGAAATGTAGCATTTTTTAAATCTTTAGGTAAATCTAATAAAACCATAAATAGAGGAAATGTGAATTGGAAAGAAGAATTGCATTAAATATTTAAGTTCTTACACTCTCAGTCTTTATCCTACTCTCTCCAACAACCAAAGACAGACATCAAATACCTATTTTACTATAATGAAATTAGGATACTACCATAGCATTTAATATTTTCAAATTATTATTACAATAAATCAAATAATTTGTATGCCTATTATAACAATAAAGCAAATATTTTGCAACTCCTAAGGAGATTGGAATCACAAAGAGGGTTACATGTAAAAAGGTGGTGGATGAACAACATGACAAAAATTGCCCATCTCCCTACAACTCAGATTGAGAGCCTGTATACTCATAATCAACAAATACATAGCAAGATGATCGTATAAATCAGCATGCGAGTGTAGTGAGTCTTGTGAATCCTAAAGGGCATCCACAAATTGCCAGCTCAAGGAAGCCAACAAGCTAGTGAAAGCGGGGCAACAAGTTAAAGTTGACTGTCAAGTTTGGCATTGCTTGTGGGAAGGTAATGAGTTTAACTTATGGAGCATAAGTGTGTGCGTAAATTTTTGACATGTCGACGAATATAAGTTGGTTCAAGCAAGCTAGAGTTGTCACGCGGGAGAGAAGTCGTCCCAGTGTGGCATGTAGAGATGTCTCCTAAAATCAACGAATTTGCCTTGCAAAAGGCAAAAGCTTCCAAAAAGATAGCGAGTAGGTGAAGTTGAAGTTGTTGGCTCAATGGGTCTAGGTGCAGGATCTGCAACAAGAACAAAATAGCTAGAAGCGCACACCCGAAAGATAATGGGAAAATAGCATAATGAATACTTCCTACGATACTCCAATCGTAGCAAAAGAAATACTACATGTGGGCCATGTGGCCTCCCAAGATGCGGGAAACTAAAAGCACCAAGAGAGGAAAGAAATTGATGACCACAAGAAGTAGTTTGCTTGAGTTGCTCACCACTAGGCTAAAAGGGGGTTGAATAGGCAAGGAGGTGTAGGCAAGTTATGGACCAACAACTAGAACAACTAGGAAATTCAAAAACTAAAAGGTTGGAGAGCTCAAAGTCGGAGGGTTCCCAACAAAAGGAAATAAAAGTCAATGGAAAACAACCAAGCAACCAGCAACCAATTAAAATTCAAATTTCTAGGGTTTAAGGGTCAAAGGATTGTGCAGCCTTTGGTATCTCTACAGGTCAAGGTTGTGTAAGATGGTGAGCTGGAGGAGAGTGTGGTTAATGAACTTTAGCTACCACGCCATAAAACAAAATAGAGGGATAAGCACAACATTTTCTTGGTTTTGTCGTTTTTAGCATTGAAAAAAGAAATATTTGGAAGAAAACAAAGACAATGAATGGCTCAAGGAGTGACATCAGTGAAGAGGCAATCCCCTGAGCCCAATAGCTTTGAAAAGTTAATTTTGTTTGATCTTGTTTGTTGAGGCGCACAAGAGGTAGGAGATCAAGTCGCCAGCATAGTATTGAAGGTGACATGAAAATCAACGAGAGATGTCAAGAAGGCGACTTTCTCGAGACAACTTGTCAAGTTCTCAACAAAATTCCAGTAGTCGAAAAAGAAGAGAAGTCAAACAATGAGGAAAGCAACTCTGAGATGAAGCCCACCTAAATCGGAAGTCAGCAAAGGGAATGTCGAGATGCTAGAAGGTTAATTTGAAATTGATCATTGGAGAAGGATGATTGAAAGTCTGATATAGAGGATAACTTGTTTAATTGCTAGTAAGTCAAAATCGCAGCAAAGGCACAATGATGTGAAGTGAAAAAACGATATCTTCAAGGGAAATCGCCCAAGGGTCGAGCAGGCATTTTGGCAAGATGATAAGGAACTTGTTACTAAGGTGATGAGAGCTCTGATAAAAACAAAAAACAAAACTGCACTGAGTGCAAAGTGAAAAGAGGGTGGTCATCCATAGAGACGACGAAAACAAAATCATCAACAAGAAGTCAATGGCTAGATTTCACGATAAGAGTTGATAGGTCGAGGTTTTAGACCCTATATTTCAAAATGATGGTGTACTTGGATCAACAAAAAAACCTAGAACACAGTAGACTAATAAAGACTAAATCCAAAAAGGAGGTCAACACATATGTAAATTACATGATTTAGAACTAGAAAATAATGACTCATTATGACACATGAAAGAACATGTTATGCACCCATTAATCATTACATATGTAATATGCACACATAAAAAACATCTCATAATATATATCACTTATGTTTGTATTGTTGTCCTCACCTCTTGGTAGTTGTCGCCTAATTGCCACACACTCCTCTACAAAGCCATGCAATCTAATGTAATCTTCCTTGAGTTTCCTTCATGTGATAAAAACAAGTTTTATCCTGCCAACATACTATAGGTTGGCCATGTCACCATCAATCTCCCCCTCACAAATAATCTCTCACTCCATATTTCTTTGTCAACACTCTCGAGCTTATAAATTTCATCCTTACACAAAAGTAAATTATTCAAATTTCCTAAGCTTATGATGTATTTTACTGAACACTGTATCACAAAGTGTTGATAAAATGGAGCTAAATAGCATAACAATTATGCTTTAACAATTATAAAGCATAATCCTCATCATCTGCAAACACATCAATGTTACCTTTCTGCATGGGCAATAAATATAACTTTTGCTTCAAATCTATGTTGCACCGATACAGATACGGCGATACAGATAGGACACGATACGGATACGGCGATACAGATAGGACACGATACGGATACGGGACACGCCAATTCTTAAAAATATAGGATACGGATACGGCACGGATACGGCATTATAATATATTAATAATATATAAAACTTAAGAAATTAATCAAAGTGTAATATTTGAAATGACAAAAAATTTTGAAAAAAGTAAGCATTAAATATTTAAATGTCTAGTACAACAACAAGAACAAGAAGATAAATTGTCCAGCACATGAAATTTCAACTATTCAATAGAAGGAATGATAGGATTAGCTTCTTCAGTAGTTTTTCTTTGAGTTTTTATGTCATCTTCAGTAAATATCATAGCTTCTAATTCAGACTCATCAAGTGAAAGATTAGCATTTTCTAATATTCTCATATCCTCAAGAGACTCAAATCCATCTCCAGCAACATCCCACATCCTATTATCTCCTTCCATATAAGTTGGAGTTTTCCTTGAGAGAAGTCGAAGGTTTGTATGCACATAAACTAAATCTTCAGTCCGTTGTGGAGTAATTTTATTTCTCTTCATTGATTGGGTGAACGAGTATGTGCTCCAATTTCTTTCACAACAAGATGAGGATGAAACTTGGCCAAGCAATTTTATGGCGATTGTTTGAAGAAGAGGTGCTGAAGCTCCATGTATAATCCACCACATTTTCGAATCAATTCTCCACCTATCACACAATGACTCTTGGTCACCAAAGTCCTCTAAATAACCAAAAAATTTAGCAAGCTCAATATTGACACTTCTCTCCTCCTCATTTGGAAAATAACGCTTCAAATATGTCTTCCTCATATTTTAAATTTCTAAATCTTTCTGTGGAAAAACTCTTTGAGGATCCTCATAAAATCATTCTTTAGTTGAATGTCTTTAAAAAAAATATTAAAATGAAATAATGAAAAAATGTTGAAATTACTAAACAACAAATTGTTAATTTATAATGAAAAATGTTGAAATTTACCTGGGATTTAGTGAGTGTGCCAAGCAATGTAAAGGTGTATTACTTTTGCTCCACCTATCTTCTAGAATAGCATAAATAACATCCAAGAAGCTTGAGTCTTCATGAAGTGTCTTCCTCTCATGTCTATATATAATTTTTTTTACTTTGGCAAGCATTGAATCCCACATCTCATAAATGAGATGTAAATAAGACTTATCCGTATCAGCTACTCTCAACATCTCATATAGCATAAATAACATCCAAGAAGCTTGAGTCTTCATGAAGTGTCTTCCTCTCATGTCTATATATAATTTTTTTTACTTTGGCAAGCATTGAATCCCACATCTCATAAATGAGATGTAAATAAGACTTATCCGTATCAGCTACTCTCAACATCTCATAAATTGGATCTGTGAAATTTATGATATATTCAATCTCATCCCACCATAAATCATCTAAAAGCTTCTCTTTTATATATCTAGTCTTTCCAACATCATCTTCCCTATAGCATGACCATTTGTCACTGATCACCATAGCTTGAAGAGCATTTTTTATTTTTTTGAATCTTCTCAACATCACTATAAACACTGCCGTTGCC
>NW_021318604.1:874899-895165 GCF_001605985.2 Dendrobium catenatum | reverse complement strand
GAGGCCTGCAATGCTTTATGGTGCCGAATGTTGGCCTTTAAAAGAGAAGCATAATACTAAGTTAAGTGTGGCAGAGATGAGGATGCTCAGGTGGATGAGTGGCTTTACCCTTAGAGATAGGATACGAAATGAGCATATACGTGAAAAGGTTGGAGTAGCTCCAGTAGAAGATAAGATTAGAGAAAGTCGCCTTAGATGGTTTGGTCACATAAAACGGCGGCCTTGCGATGACCTGGTTAGGAGAGTAGAGGTATTAGATTTGACTTATGTTAAGAAAGGTAGGGGTAGACCTAAAAAGACTTGGTTAGAAAATATTAGGAATGACCTTTCTTTATTAGATTTAAACGAGAATTTGACTTTTAATAGGACACAATGGAGAAAAATGATTCATGTAGCCGACCCCACGTAGTGGGATAAAGGCTTGATGTTGTTGTTGTTGTTGTTGTTCTCAACATCACTATAGCCGAGGCAAACCAAGTTTCAGCAACAGCAAGCATCTTCAAATTAGAGAAATCATTAAACATAGAGAGTCTCATGGAGTGATTCATAATAAAATTCCTAATTACAACTGCATCTCCAGCAATCACTATTATCCAATGACATTCATTGTAGGTGATTTCGTTTGCCTCGGTATTCTTAGCTGCACAAATGTTCTTCAAGGCAAGATTAAGCATATGCACAACACATGGTGTCCAGAAAATATGAGAATAAGCTTGCCCTACACGTAGACCTGCAGCTCTACAAACAGGTGCATTATCAGTAATGACCTGGATGATGTTTGAAGGCCCCATCATCATGATAACTTCTTTGATTAAATTAGAAATAAAGAACTTATCCTTGTATTGTCCTTCACAGTTTACAGCTTTGATGAACATAGGATAGCTCTCTGTTACAGCCATGAAGTTGATAAGTGGTCTTCTTTGTGGATCTGTCCACCCATCACATGCAACATAGCTTCAAATAGACTTTGTACGAAAGGGTTATGATCATGAACAATAATTTCAGCTTAAACCATAAACTATAAGGAATTATCACCTCTAAAAACATTCATCCACACCTTATAAAGTTATAAGTGCTTTTTCATCCATCTCGATTCTTCATCTTCATACATCATCACATGCACCTTCAAATGCTTAATAAAAGCCCTCACAATCAAAGGCGTCTTCAAATGCCCCGTAACTACCTATAAGAGATATAGTTGCACAAAAACAAAACATCATTTAGTTCTCTAAAGGACAATTATTTGACAAATCAAATTTCTCAATCTGGACCTTCATAACCATCAATCAACAAAACCTTAGCTCTGAAGTGGTTTCATGAATGACGTAGGGGTGTCAATAAATGACCCGAGCTGAAAAATCTAGGTTTGGTTTACCCATTTAATAAATGGGTCGGGTTAGGATCGTACATTCCGACCCATTTATTAAATGAGTCGAGTTTGTGTTGACTCGCCAACTTGATTTTGACCAAAAAATGACTCATTGATATTTTTTCTTAATTTTTTATTTATTATTATAATCTTCTTATTTTTTTGTCAATTAATTTAAAATCTATGATTAACAAGCTAATAAAAATATTTTTAAATAAAACAGATTATCAGATTGATAGCAAGTTGTGTTCGGGTTCACATTTGTTACACGTTTATTAAATAGGTAGGGCTCAGGTTGACCATACTCGAATTAGGTGAATTTTAGGTCTGACCCAAACCCGACCTATTGAGACCTGTTTTGACACCACTAAAATGATGATGCCAAATAACTCAAAGGAGAACCGTAACTAGAATTAAGAATGGTGTCTAAAGTAAACATAGATAAGAACAAGAACACAACACAAAGAACACGAAGATTTATGTAGTTCTTCTTCTACCAAACTTATATACAAGAATCTTAGTCATCAAGAGGGTATGTTGATGAGGAATAAGAAATATATAAATCGCTTGCCTAAACCCTAGCTAGAGCATCTATTCTTATAGCCGCAAAGTTTCTTCCCATGCAGGCCATCATAAATAGAAACATAAAACTTGAAACTTCACGGGTTTGTTTTAGTGCATACAAATCCAGACGAATCGAATTGGACATGAGTTTCCAGATCGATTTAAGTCTCTGCAATTTCAAAGGAAAGCTTCTATCCTTAATAGGGGCAGAGAGTATTAGAGGCAATTTACAAGGATGCAGACAAAGCAAATAGAAAGATAACTATTTTCATTTATGTTTTTGGATGGAAGAGTTAAAATAAACAACTAAAGAAACAGTACTTTAAGAAAATCAATCTTAACTAGATATTCAGATATTCATAAGAAACTCATAAGACTAAGAAAAGAAAACTTATAACGTTGTAATAGAAGAAAAGGATACAGTGAAACAAAAGTTTCATAATAAGTAAACCTTGACAATATCCTCTTCACTTCCACAGTTGGATATCAAGTAACTGTAAGTCTCCGAATCTGGCTTAATATCCAAATCTTGCATTTGCTGGAGAACCATCAAGGCACCATGATTGTTTTTCTAATCAAAGTTCGTCAATAAAGCTTAAATTAGACCATCTAGTAAAACATTAGCATGGCTCAGATATACTCAAATAGGAATCACAAAAAAAAAAAAAAATCGAACATTAGAACAATCTAAAGTACTCACTTCAATCGGCTCTCCATTACACAAAGAAACAAATACAATGCATATTGCAAACCACAAGCAAGATTCAAAAGCTTTCATCATGCTTCATATAGGTTCTTAAAGAAGAACATTAAAATGTATTCTTTTCCTTCAGAGAATTGGCAAAAAGTTTTCAAGTTCAAGATAGTAATTTCTTCAGTGTAAGCTGGTAGTGCTGGAAAATGCTTTCATTGATAAAATGTAATTTATTCTAGCAATCACTTGGTCAAATGACAACAGCTGAAAAACCTGAAGTTGAATAGGTTAGCTATCCGGACCCACTCATAGTGTTCTTGACATCATTCAACAAGCCAAGAGAAGCCCCACCTCGAAGTAAACAGCTTCTATTTATAGCTATAATGCAGGTAAAAATCACAAGTGTGCACTTAACATTTGCAGATGGAGGAAAAAAAGGTGAATGTGCTCTCGGAACAGAGTAGTGAACTCATGCTAAGTCCATAAATATATATGTTCCTAATCAAGTACATCTGAAGAAGAAATTGGGTTCTATAAAACTCTTCAAACCGAGTATATCATAATGAAAGCCGTATAGAAAATTGTAAGAAGAATACCTAAGCAACTATAGTTGACTATCTAAACTATTCTATAAGCCATCGAGCATAAGTATTTCCCAGATGTATTCATTTGAGTATTTGATACTAGAATTCATATTAGGTAGTTCACACGGATGTCTAGAGTACATAATTGTAGGTTTTCCTAAGCAGCACAAAACCAAAAACCTAAATTAAGTTTCAAAAAACAACTAACCATGCTATCAAAATTTCTCAAATCAATAGGAGTTTATGGCTGCCGATTTAGGGACTTCCATTTTTTAATTAGTAGGGTATTTACAAGAGAACGCTAACTAAGCATGCACCAAAATCTCCACCTTACCGCCAGCAGACAATCCTATTGTTAGCCTTCATACTCTTGAAGCACTGCAAAATGCTGCCTGCTGAGATATTCACATACATAGCTCCTTCCACTACTCAAACACTACATCCCATTATATCCATCCCCAAGCTCTAAATTCTCTAAATCATTATATCTTTCCTCCCTGCTTCTCCATCCCTTAGCACATCATCATCTGTATTCTCAAGCTGTTTCACCCCTCCCCAACCTGTAGCATATTATAAATAAGAAAAACCAATGAATAAATCTTCATGCTATCACCAAAAAACCACTCCAAACCTGATTCCTTCTATCCTTCTTGGTGCCCCAATAAACCAGTATTCGTATTCAAACAGTCTCTAATGTCCTCACTCAATTGCTCCCCAAAAACTATCTCCTCTCCATCAGTTCTCTCTGGCTCTCTCCATTATCATAAAGTTTATTTTCTCAAGAATTAGGCATGAATAATTATATAAGAAATAATAATGTCAACAGTCTTTGTTTAGGGCTAGGTTCTTCGAAAGAATAAGCTAAAACGTGGCATTCTTCACTATGAAAACAAAGATACGAAGAAAATCTGGAATCATTTTGAAAAGAACAGTTCATCTCATCTATAGCATTCCACAGCCTGCTGTTGAAACCAGTTGGTAGCATCTGAGTTAAATGAAATATGGCCCTTAATAGAAAGCAGCCTCACTTCCCAAGTGCCCTAAATTGCAGGGGTTTCACAAGATATCCATAAAAACGCCTGTAATAATCTTGATAGGCAGCTGCTTGATAGAAGCATTTTACATCAGATTATACCTATGACTTTAGAAGGATATCAATATTTCTTCGCACATTTCTCCGTGCTACAAATAACTAATCCAATTAGCAAAGCCACTAAACATTAACTAGAATGTCATCAGACTATTCTCTATCATAATAAACACTAATTTTAAAGATACGATGTGTTCAGATATGAAAAGCACACGGTGTTCAATGGAAAACAAAATCATTCAAACAACATGGCATTAAAACAAAAATATTATTTAGTTTAAATACAAATAAAATAAACGTGATTTTAGAATAAGTTTCATTTAAAATCCATGCCCATTTTAGGTGGTTTCCTGTTGTTCAGAAGAAATTTCATTACAAAAATGTACATTTTGGTGGTTTCTGGTCATTTCAGTAGTATAAATTACATCAAAAAAAGTGGAAAATAGAAGATCTGCTGCAACTAAGCATAGGAGGAAATAGAAAAACATAATTTTTTTCCATGAAAACTGCCAGGACCTGCTATGATGGTGATTTTTGATCTAGAGAGCAAAGCAAGGATATGATCACTCAAGAATAGCAAATCCCTGCTTTGGGCCTCCTTGATGTATGTGAGCAAAACTGGGAGTCATATTCTCCTAAGGTAGAATACTTTTTATTTAACTTGATATACCATAACATAAAATCAAGATTTATTACAATATGGGTTCAAGCCTTCCTATGGGCACAAGCCAGCTTAGTTAATTATCTGTACCAACTCATATAAGACCACTCTCAATTAAATAGGTTATTTTAGATTAATATTTTAGGTTTAGATTCAACATTTTGGTTTGAAGTTAATTAAGGAGGATTGGTTGGAGGTTAGAAGCTAATCTGAATAAGATCATGTGATTTCGTCATCTCAGTTCTAGTAGCGGTTCAAGTATGCCAGCATGCGAAGATAAGCCATAACATTCAAAGAGTCAAATTAACAACCATATCCAAGTAGACAAAGAAAGATGCAAGTGTCAAATATGTTCTTTCGAGTTGATGCAAATAATTTACATGTAGAGGGTTGATCAAATCGGCTTCACTAAACATCTTAAAGGCACATGGCATGGCCTCTTACAGTTCAAAGGCATTAGACATGACCAACAAGAGCTCAAAGGTTTGGCGTGATCATAATTTGTCCATGAATTTCAATTTGACTCAAAGAAGCATGGATAGGAGTCCATAGATTCGAAATTGCGCAATTCAATATTGAGGCATTATCTTTCGCTGAGGCAAGGCATTAGCCTCCAAGCATTTTGAGTTTTAAACCTCATAATTAAACATTTAAATTAATAAAAATATGAAATAATAAGTAACATACTAACATTAAAGTATAATGATAAAGTAGGATCATAAAAAAGTCAAAGATTATTAAAAATCACAGAAGATTACATATAATGCTAAATGAATAGTCTCTCCTACTCCTAATTCAACTTAAACAAATAGTCATAATTTATGAATTTAAAAGTCTCCTCTACTCTCACCACTTAGAGGACCTTCACTAGAATCATTATTATACATGATTGCTTTTTTCTCCTTCCTAATACTAAAAATAAAAAATGGGTTTCCAACAACAATAGAAGAGGCATTGGAAAAGCAAAGTTGAAAAGAGGCCAGAGACATACACAAGGTCATGCAAGGGAGGATGAGCACAAGAGATGAGTTTGAACTGCCATAATTGTGGTCATTAAAAATTCGTACCCGATTTTCTAAAAGAATGGGTTTTAAGTCAAATTTTCAGAAGACAAATTAAATTGCAAGGAAGACACTATCCAGATATTTTACCCTCATTTTGCAAAGACATTGATATCTTAGTTCACAATTTCCCATAGGCACAAGCAACTTTAGTTAATAACCCCTCTTGATAAAATTTAAAAAAAAAAAAAAACATCTAATAAAAGTTAATCAATATGGGATAAAAGTATAGCCTATAGTAACAATGATTTGAGCTGTAGATTCAAAAAAATTTCACCTTTAGCTTAGAACAAACGATGGAGAAATGATTATGAACAAATCAAGATCTCAATATCCCATGATTCCATCGTTCCACTAGTTTACTTAGTCAGCAAAGGTAGTTAACCAAACCTAACGAAATGATCCTTGTGGGCAGTCATAGGTTGCTTCATCCAAGAGGGTCTTATAGATCTAGGGTGAATGCTTGTCCATGGGAATGATTTTAAGTTGGCTTTAGCTAACAAAGAACTTAGTGCCCAATCAAGCAAACCCTCTAATTGGCAACTCATTGGGGGCAGAAGCCATTAGGAGACATCTGGGCTTTGGTCATGTACATAATTTAAAGGTATCATTTTGTGGTTAACCACTATAGGGCCTAGGTCATAATCATTATCTAGGGGTATCAATGGGCGGCGAAACCATCCCAATTGGAGATAAGGTGCCACATCCCTTTAAGATTAAAACCATTTGAAAGTGATCATCGTGATACACTTAATATAATATTGGTTGTTTGTGAGCTTATATTAATCATAAATTTTAAACATCATTAAATTGTTAGGGAGCGTGAAAAAATTCTAGTTTTAACCTTGAGGAAAACAATTTCATTTGAGTATTTTTGTATTTTATATACATATATGATTTTTTTTTTATAAGGATTTATGCCCAATGATTTGCATTGGAATTTAGGGGTGTTTAAAAAAAAAATCCCTTCCAGTTGATATACACTTTTAGAATGATCATCATCAAGGTCTTAGAATGATTTCAATTTATTGCTTTAGATCTTATCGACTATACAGCCTATACTTGTTGCATACAAGGGATCAGGTTTACGGTTTTCACTTAAGATTGTTCTTTGTGGTTACGACATGAAGAGTCTGAAATGAATTTGCTTCGTAAAAGGCTTTAAAGGCCTAATAATAACTTAAAATAAAAATATTTAGCTAGTACTCGCAACCAAGGATTTAGTTCCTAGTTCTTAATGGTGTGAGTTTGCTTGACCAAACAGCGAGCATGAGTTTAAAACCAATTTGTTAAAAACATTTACTTCGGAATTTATCTCATTTTTCTTGTCAACTCCCGCTCTTAAGAGGGAGAAATTATTGTGTACGCAGTCCAAACGCAGGGATAGGTTCGGATGCTGCGTATTTACTGCTTATTTGTTGCGTATTTTTTGTGTATTTAATTTTTTCTACGTATTTTTTGCGTATTTATTGTGTATTTAGTGAGTATTTAGTGAGTATTATTTATTTGTTATTTTTTGGCACAAAAAAAATTTGTATAAAAAAATACGCAACAAATAAGCAGTAAATACGCAGCATCCGAACGTGTTCGGATTACGTACACAATAATTTCTCCTTAAGAGGAGGATTCGACTTTTAAAATAGGACTTTCAACACCAACTTTACTTTTAAAGTGAAAGCTAAATTGTAGAAATAGAGAAGTTTCTAAAGAGTATTATGTGATAAGAAGATATATTGAAACCTTTAAGATAAGTTTTAGAAAATGCAGTTAAACCGATAATATTATATAGATTCAAGTGTTGGCAGTTAAAAAAACATTGATATTTATATTAACTTAGGTAGAAATCACAATGATATGTATGAATATATGGCAAAATAAAGTTAAATTAAGTAATGACTATATAAGATGAATGGTTGGAGTGATAACTATTGCAAACATGATAATTGAAAATTTTAGTAGTATAATACCCAAAATTTCAAAATGTAAGCTTAATACTTTTGACATAATTATTTCCTAAATTACTCCATTTTATCATTCCTCCCTAAAACGTCAAATTAATTTTTATTAAATTCTTTTTTTTATCAATTTGACATATAGAAGTATATCTAAAATACCAGTTTAATAGAATATAGGTGCAGGTATTCATTTAATAATTATTTAATATTTAAAACAAATTAATAATTAATCAATAGTTAACTTTTTTTATGGTAGATGCATGCATTGGCTAATCACTCGGGCAGTAATCAAATGGCTGAGACTGCGTAGGAAGATGTTAGTGGAGAAGGCATCAGACTTTTTATATTATTATATAGTTCGCTAAGTTCAGCTAGCCCATTCTATTGCTTTCCCACCCCGCCACTTTATTATCCAATCTCCGGAATTTGAAGCAGGCCACGAGCTGAAGGGCAAAGAAAGCTGGAGCGTGCTGCAGCGAGCTGCGAGCTGTGAGAGAGCTCAGGGAAAAATTTAGAAACATAAGGTAATAAAATTCAAATAAGGGCTGTAGTGATTGCTATTGTTGCTGTTTGCTGAATTTATAGGCTGGTGTAGTTGTTGTTTGCTGAATTTGGGCTTCTATAATTGTTGTTTGCTGAAATTGGGTTGTTATAATTGCCGTTTGCTGAATTTGGTAAAGAAAATAGGTGATTATCTGCAGCAGTTAACTGAAATCAATGGATGCTGGCAGAAAACAATAAACTGAAATCAATGGATGTGGGCAGAAAACAATAAGAAAATGGAAGGGCAAGTACTGAATGAGTAGAAATCTTTTTGAGGTTGTATATACGAGAAAAGGAGGTCGGGGTACTGTAGGAGAACAAATTCACCCGACTACCCCAGAGAACAAGGTGAGATACTCAAACTATGGTATAGGAAATAGTAACATTTATTATACTAGCAACCTCATATTTTATATGAATATGAGCATTAATTCTAGTTTCATTTCGTATCTCATTACTGGTTCATCAAGCTTGTATTGCAATAGCAAATTTTGTATGATTGCTATCAAATGTGAAGTGGATTAAAAAGGTAAATGAGATAAGTTATATGTGGGGGAAGGCCCGCACATGTAAAGGCGAAAGACCCGACGAAGTAAGCCCGAATATCTCAATTCTAAAAGTTTGAAATTATGAATAAGAGAATTGCACACAATTCTAAAAGTTGAGAATATGGACTCAAACTTGAATGAAAAACCAGTAAGTGTGCGAAAGCCTATAGTCATCATATGACATGTCTAAACATTTGAACAGTAAACATAACAGGAAATTATGTTTTGTACAGTTTATGCTTATAATAGAATTCTCATATTATTTCCAATTGATTGCAAACATGTTTATTACTTTTTATACATTACTTCTGTATTTCTTTGAGCTCAAGCTCATTAGCAGTGGTTGTATTGCAAAAAAAGAAAAGGAGCTAGTGAGGCATTATGCAAGAAGGTTGACTGTGGGGTATTAGGCAGGAAGGTTGACTGCTTTTTTTGTGTACATATGTTTTGGGTGTAAATAGAGATCAGAGTAAAAGTTGTACAACCACTTTTGGGCATGTAAATATTTTTTGATGTTAGTAAGCTCGGCATTTTATATGATGTGTTTTAAATATGCTTCTAGTTATGAAATCTTGATACCATTTGAAAACTGAAAAACGTGATGTTTTGGTATAGCATGGATAGACAATTTCCTACTCACTTGATCCTAATAAAAGTATTTCATGATAGGCGTTAGTAAGAAATATATCTCCAGATTCACCTTCTCTGTTACACTCTAGATTGATTGTAAGGAGGCTCAAAATGGGGTAATGACAAGTAGTATATCTAAGATTAAATGTATAGTTATTTAAGATAATTTGTGAAGAAAAAATTTAACATATTAGGCAATACTAAATAAAAAACAAATGAAAAATAGATTAATAAAGCCAACCACAAATAATTGGGATAAGACTACTAATGATGATAATGATGATGATGAGTTGAATTTTTTTTGCTAATGCATTTGATGATATCCATCGACAAGCGCTACTGACAACTGTAGCACTTAAAAATGGATCAAAAGAAGCTTACTAATAGAAGAATTTCAAATTGTATCAATTTATAGAATAAAAGCATCTCATACTGCACCAAAGTGGTAGTTGATCCAAGTACATTATCAATCTATCCGCTTGCATTAGGTTTTGGGGAGTTCTTTGTTTATAGGGAGCAGGAATGTATGTCCACACTAAGAGATGAGAGATGATGACTGTATAATGCAACTGCTAGGAGATAAAACAATGGATGGTATTGCAGGATTTGGCTAAACCCTTTGGTGCTTTAACCATTTGTCTACTCTCCCCATATTTGAAAGTGGAATTGCTTTGGTATCAACTTATATAATTCAACAAATTAGGCTAAAGCCCAAGGAACTATAAAGCCAATAAACATCACTTGCACAATTTCATGAAGAATACTCCCCAGTAATAATTTAACAAAAATTAAAATAAATATTGGATTTTGAAGCATGAATCTTTAATAAAATAAAGGTTTTAAACATCGCCAGTAATATGTACATGTTTACTAACTTGCCTCTCTAAAATACCCAGCCATGAGCGCATTATACATGCCTGCTGTTGCGATCACCTTCATTTCCCTTGCATCTTTCAAAAGGTTGTATGCACCCTCAAACTACACAACAAAGAAAAAATTAGTCTCCAAAATAAACATTAAATATCACATAAAACGACAAAAAAACAAAATCAATTCAACAACCCAGAATTATACCTAAACCTGGTAACAGAAACAATAAACAAAATGCAATACAAATATCATAGCACACCAGATCATTATTTGAGCTATCTGGACCAATGCAACAGACCATAGGGTTATGTTTGATGAATAGAAGCATCAAATATTGATCTGGCCCATGGACCTAACAACCCAACATTAAATTTGGATTTGAATTAAATAAGTTTCATAACCTAGGAAGACCCAAATGGAAAGGTTTGAAACAAGCCAAAGAGGAACAACACATGGAGGCCGGCGGCTTGAATGGGCTTGCCGCCGGGTTTGGGCGAGGTGGGGTGGGATCGGGTGAGGAGGGAGACTAGAGAAATTATCCCAAGGTCCAAGGGGAGAAGGGCTAGTGGTTGGCCGGTGGTGGAGGTGGTCGTTGGGAAAAGAGGGGAGGAGGAAGAAGGAGAAAAGAATTTCAAAACTAACCACGAATACGAACTCTTCCAAGATTGGTGGGTGATCCAATTCCCTCTCCTAGGGATCTCTCTCCAACCTTTCTCAAACTCTCTCAACTCAAAGCACAGGAAAAATCTTTATCATTTATTCCTTCCATCAAAAGAAAACAATGGGGCTATAAATAGCCTCTTACAATGACTCGGAATATAACATGACGATAATGTCCCTAGGGCTTACATACGATCTCCCTTAGTAAAAGGGTATAATGGGAAACTAATAAAGCAAATACAATATGACATCATAAATAAGAAAATGCATAAATAAAAAATACATAAAACAAATCAGAAATACAATGACTCAATCGTGACTGTAGATCGACGGCCACATCTCTAATAAACCTTCCACGATCTGATGTCCCCATCAGAAACTCAAGGTGAAATTTCTATTTGTTAACCGGTGGATTTATGTTACTTGTGCAGCTAGCTTCACTATAATTTTGTTGTTATTTTAAATTGCCCTTCTAACCTAGTTTGTAATCGCATGCCAATGCAAACAACCAACTAAGAAATCCTAGAATCTCATCTTGTGAAACATTAAAATTAGCAAGCTTAACATTTTTTATTAAATTCATGCAATTCCTTTTATATTTCACATTACATAAATATTAAGACAAGTGCATGAAAAAACTACAAAGAATCAATTAATAAATTATTATATTAGAGGAAATTTTGGAGTGGCATGTATTGAAAATATGATGATTGAAAGTAGACATAAGTGATTTGAACATACAAAAATAAAGACAAAAATGTAGCTATTAGATGAATTGATAAGATTAATTTCAAAGGATTATAAAGGGTAGACTTAAAATTACATGGATGGAAGTTGCTCGGACTGATTTCCAAATAATAAACTTAGCAGCTTAGACAACACTCAACAGGAACAAATAGTTATGATAATACTAATGATGATGAGGATGCCTAGTGTGTGAAATTTTATTTATTTTTATCTATTTCACAAACAAGAGAGCAAAAGAAGCAAATCTACAAGAGCGGAAATATTTGCAATTATAATTTATGTATCAGCAAAGAAATGTTTAAATAAAGCAAAGCCTAAAATGTTTCAAAATCATATCACTTCATTTTAAAATATGTTTAAAACTTTTATATTATATTCGTAAACCCTAAACCTACCTATTTACTTGCATTTCACTTAAAATTTCAAAAATTTTAAGTACAAGAAAATTACCACCATTGTTAACACCTTAATGCCCGTCTCTAACTTTCTCTCCTTCATCATTAACAAAATAGGCCGCAAGGCTCCTCCCAGTAAATAACCTCATCCCACTCACTCCACCCATGCTCCCCTCCAATTCGTGTTTTAATTGCTTAAGGCTTTAGAGCACTTAGCGAAAATCGCTTTGCCCCACTACATGAGACCCACCTCCTCAAAGCCCTAACAAAGAATACCTCACCATCCAAAATTCACAACCTCATCGTAGAAGATGTTGTGGCAATCTCTTTAACAATAGGAATTATCAATTGTGCTTCACCTTTTCCATTCTCTAACAATGTCAAAGAAGGTGCTAAATTTGTGCAAGAACTAGTTGAAGCTTCTTGTTGGAGGTGGGAAGCCTTGAGTAATCAGCCAAGCTTAGAGGGGACCATATGGGATGTCTAAAGGTTGTAGGAATGTGAAGGAGAGGTATAGGATTTCCGTGTTAGAGATGGACAAGAGGCTGTAAAGTTAGGTGACCTAGGAGGGCTCCAAATTTGAGCCCACCTAGCTTAGGTTTAATCACTTTTGTAGAGGGATATAGATGGAGAGCTGGATAGAAATGGCCATAGAGGGTTAGTTTAAGATGTAGAGATGAGATATCGAGTTGATAGTGAGATGGGTTCGGCTCTGGAGGAGTATGGTGGTGGTGATACCAATATTAGGTCAAAGGAACCTAGTTCAGGTTGATTTGACTCTACACTTTTGTAGAGGAGGTTTATGGTGGAGAAATGGTGAGAGAAGATTATGAAAGGTTAGTTTAGAATGTGACGAAGTGATATAAAGTTGATGGTGAGGTCGGTGATCTTTAGAGGAGTATGGAGGTGATGATGCCAAGACTAGGACTAAGGGAACCATGTTCGATTGATTAGCTTCCTTTTGTATTTGTAGGTTTAAGGATGGAGGTTGGGGACTTGAAGTTTCTAGAGAGAGTGAGAGAGAAGGGAAATCAAGTACTAATAGTAACAATTAGGAAAAGACAAAAAGAAAAAGAAGACAGCTAACACAAGAAAAAGTGATAAAATAGTAACCCATCAAGATAAATAAGGGGGCAAGGCACCGAGTTCCAACCAAAATGGAAAACTATTACAATTTTTTAACAAAACCAGAATTTCCGTTTTTATTTCATTCCAGCAGTTTAGATAGACATTACAATGACTCTTGTGCTACCATGATTCAAAAGGAAGAAGGAAATAACGGAGGGAAGGTGTCAGCTATATTAAAGGAATTACATCTACATGCATCTAATACATTTTTCATTCCAAGGACATAGTTGGGTCGGCCATTATATGTCCCAACGGTATTTTAAAATACAAATATGATGTTAGAAATCAATTTTTAATTCAACATTCAAATTTAAAAATTTAAATTTAAATTAAAATTATGTTTTCCCAAATTCTACTTATTATTTGATCTTGAATGAACTCTTGTGATGAGTCTTTGATTTTCTTGACCATTGGCTCTTGCTTAGGCTTTTATAATGGGTCCTCTCCTAGCTTGACCAAACACATAAAACTTATAATTATAGTCCTATTCAGGTTTACTTCCAAATTCTGAACTTGCAAATTACTAGTAATCACAATCTTTTCAACCTAATTATTTCTAATTCCCCATTTGTAAAGGCAAAACAAATTTCAAGCTGTGATATGACGCATTAAGTATCCCAATTTAAAAATAATAATAATAACAATAACATTAAAAAAACACAATTTTTAACCCATGATAGGTTAACCGCAAAAGCACTAAGTAACATAATGAACCGCCCAAGTAAACCAGCAAAGTTCTGAGTTCATCAGCTAATCATTCAACTAAATTTGACGTATATTTATTAGGAAAATCAAAAGAACAAAAATTCACTAACTGACTTACACAATAACAGAAAGAACCCCTAATTTGAAAATTAAAGCAAAATAAAAGCAGAAAAGTGCCTACCTTATGGATCAAACTACCTCAGAAAGAAGGAATCCAGAGGATTGTCGAGTTTTATGATGAGGGGGATTGGGATTCTAACAAGGACAAAGCTTGTTGCATAGGAAGCAGCTGAGCTTAGGCTTGGCCGAGTGTGTGTGTGTGTGAGAGAGAGAGAGAGAGGGATAAAGAGGGACTAGAGCTCAACCTAAGGAGAGAGAGCTCATCAAAATTCTTCTTCGTACTTCCTAATCCTTTTCGTTGGACATATATTCTTCATTGTTTCTCTTCTCGAAGTCACGATGTTGAGTAGAAGTAAGGTTTTAATAAGTTGGGACTGGTTTGCTTTTGAGGGGGGTGTAAAAGGGACTAGAGTTCAACCTAAGGGAGAGAGCTCATCACAATTCTTCTTCCTACTTCCTAATCCTTTTTGTTGGACATATATTCTTCATTGTTTCTCTTCCCAAAGTCGCAATATTGAGTTGAAGTAAGGTTTTCATAACTTGGGACTGGTTTGCTTTTAGTAACTCGATACAACAACAACAACAACAATATCAAGCCTTTGTCCCACTACATGGGGTCAGCTACATGAATCCTTTTTCGCCATTGTGTCCTGTTAAAAGTCAAATTCTCATTTAAATCTAATAAAGAAATATCATTTTTAATATTTTCTAACAAAGCCTTTTTAGTTCTACCTCTACCTTTCTTAACATAAGTCAAATCTAATAGCTCAACTTTCCTAACCGGGTCATCGGAAAGCCTCTATTTAATCTGACCAAACCATCTAAGGAGACTCTCTCTAATCTTATCTTCCACGGGAGCTACTCCAACCTTCTCACGTATATGTTCATTTTGTATCCTATCTCTAAGGGTAAAGCCACTCATCCACCTAAGCATCCTCATCTCTGCAACACTTAACTTAGTATTATGCTTCTCTTTTAATGGCCAACATTCAGCACCATAAAGCATTGCAGGTCTCACCACCATCTTATAGAATTTTTCCCTAAGTTTGAGGGGGACTTTTCTATCGCACAACAAGCCCGATGCATTCCTCCACTTCAACCATCCAACTTGAATTATGCTGATAATATCCCCATCTATTTCACCATCACTCTGAACAATAGATCCATTATATCTAAAATGTGTACTCTTATTAATGAATTGATCACCCAAAGTCACAATCCCCTTATTAGGTCTATTGCTACTAAAATTACACTCCATATATTCAATTTTAGATCTACTCAAGCGAAAACCTTTAGACTCTAAGGTTGACCTCCATAATTCAAGTTTACCTTCAACTCCCTCTCTAGTCTTATCAATAAAAAGAATATCATTAGCAAAAAGCATACACCAAGGTACATCCTCTTGCAAATGTCTAGTGAGAACATCCATGACTAAAGCAAAAAGATATGAGCTTAAGGTTGATCCTTAATGTAATCCAAATAAAATAGGAAAATGCTTGGTCAAACCACCTTGTGTTTGAACACAAGTAATAGCTCCTGCATACATATATTTAATGATTTGAATATAAGCATTATTAACTCCTTTCTTTTCAAGAACTCTCCATAGCACTTCTCTTGGAACTTTATCATATGTCTAAATCAATAAATATCATATGTAGATCCTCCTTATTCTCTCTATATTTCTCCATCAAACCTCTCAATAAATGTATGGCTTCCATAGTAGACCTACCCATCATGAATCCAAATTGATTTTGAGAAACATTAGTATCACGCCGCAACTAATGCTCCATAACTTGCTCCCATAGTTTTAAAGTATGACACATCAACTTAATTCCTCTATAATTTGCACACTCCTGTGCATCACCTTTATTCTTAAAATTAAGAATTAGCATATCCATTATCCACTCATTTGGCATCTTTTTAGTCTTCAAAACAGTATTAAAAAGTTTAGTAAGCCAAGAAATTCCTTCATCTCCTAACCATTCCACATCTCTATTGGAATATCACCAAATCCAACAGCTTTTTTGCACTTTATTTTCTTTAAAGCCTCTCTAACCTCGGTTTTACTAATACGCCGATAAAAATAAATATCTTTATTTTCATTTAGGGTGCAAAAGCCACTAAAGTCAATCGTATTCTCACAATCTTCATTAAAAAGTTTAGCAAAATATCTCATCCATCTTTGTTGAATATCATCTTCTAAGAAAAGTACTTTTTGATCTTCATCTTTAATACATTTCACTTGAACTATATCCTTAACTACTCATATCTCTATGTTTGGCTAACTTATGCATATATCTTTCTCCCTCCTTAGTATATAATCTATTATATAAATCATTAAAAGTTAAGCTCTTTGCATCGCAAATAGCTTTCTTATATTCCTTACGAACCTCTTTAAAGCTTTCCCAATTATCATAATTTTTAAATCAAAAGCAATTTTTATAATAATAATAAAAGGTGCAGGGTACTCGTGCCTCTCTTCCAAAAATGAAATATTGGACCACTACTGCTCATTAGCGAATTCAAGAAGCTAGCCACAGTTAAGAATTAATCTCGCCAAAATCATAATTTAGCAAGCAGAGGTAGCATATGAAAACCAAACAGAAGATTAAAAGAAAAATGCATTGCTAAAAGCAAAATCAACAGAAATTTGGCTTCTAAAGGAATAATTAGTAAGTAAAGACACAAGTATTAAGCAACAAAAATTGAGCCCTTTTTTCCGTTCTTAGTATGCTCACAAAGCAAAGAAGGCGAAAAACAAAAATGCTCAGTATTAGTTACTTAATATTTGTATCTTTACTTACTTAGGCTTTCTTTATATGTCATATTTCTGCTGCTTTTGCTTAATGCAATGCTTTTTTTTTACTTCTATTTGATTTTCATGTACCATCTACATCTACTAAAACTTGATTTTGGTGACATTAATTCTCAACTGTGGCTAGCAACTTGAATTTTCTATATATATATATATATATATTGATGAGGTCATCGATCAACGGTTCAGACACGTGTATCGCCGGAAGCATCGCCGATCGATGGCCACGATTCAGAGCTTATATTTTTAGTTATTCATGCATTTTCAGTTTTCAGTATTCCTGTTTTACCCTTGTGTGTGTGAGTGAGTTATGTAATCTACATACTTCTTCACCTAAGCTAGTTGATAACTATGAAATTTTAATGATTTTCTTGCTATCGCCATAAGTTATTAGTTGTAATTTCTTTGCCAACTCAATTTTAATTTCTTACGAAGCTCCTTGCATTTGGTCTCATATCATATATATATATATAGCTGAAGGGTAATTGATCAATAAACCCTTTGAACCAAAAGAAAATTAAGCTGGAATGCTGAGTTTTTAAAAATAATGGCGGCATTAAATTTCAGGATGTCATCTTAATTTATATTGACAAAGGTTTGAAACAAAAGGACGTCAAGTCAATTAACTTTCTGCTTGACAAGTAGAGCTAGAGTAGTGATTTCACCGGAATATTTAAATTTTGGTATACAAGCAATATTATGACGCCTCGCCAATATGTTCATTACTTATGATGTAGAGAGGATTGGAATTAAATGCAGCTATGCTAGGATTCCGGACACAAGTACAAATGGAAAGATCAGAACAAGATACCTACAAAACAAAAGATTACCACTACACGCAGGTCAACAGCACAGCGAACAAAATTGTCAGTTCCTAAAATATGGACATAAGCAAATTTCAGAAAACAATTTATTTAAAGAAATATATAATTTAATCTCTACATATAGCATATGAAGCCTCTTTGACCTGTGTTGGCAATCGACCTTTTTTTCACATATTAGAGCAGTAGGCAAAACTTTTAGGTATCAACAATAAGTTGATTAACATATCAGAACCAAAAAATATTAGGAAGTAATAAATGTGCGAAAATCTCAGTTTTGATAAACAAGATTAAAGTTAATAAAAATAACTTACATCTTTCATCTTTACACACAAGACTATCAAACTTCTGAATGTATCTCCACTGGGCTTCAAGTTATGATGGCAAATCATTGAATATATTTGATGAACCTTAAGTAGAAAAGATTGAAGTTCAATCAGAAAATTAACAAGCAAAAAAGACTCGTGAGCCTAAAGTAGAAGAAAATATAACAAAAAGATCAACGTGAAAACAAGTTCTCTCCTCTAAACAACCCAACTTGATCAGCTCTCCTCTACACAACCTCTAATTTGTTTTTTTATTCAAGTTTCTTTGCATTCTCAAGATTCTATTATTATTATTTAAAGATTTGATAAACCCTGTTGATTTAAAATATCAATATTAAAACTGGGAGGCCATATTTCATTCAATGTTATCAAAGGCATATTAAATGCCCGCCTAGGATCCCGAGGAAAATTTGTAGTACATCACACTCCCATTGAGTGCCATTACCAAGGCACCACATATGCAAGTGCCTTGGTGTGAGGTCTTAGGCAATGAGGCGCTCACCTCTTTAACATAACTTTCTTTATTATGATTTAGGGGTATACGCAACCAAAATATATGAAGATGAACCTATATTAAAATAATAAATATGTTAAAATATTTAGAAACTTCAGAACTCACTTATAAAAACATAGTAGACCAGCCATAAGTCCAGCAAGTAAAATCAAACTCTTAAGACCCACCATAAGATTTGGAATTTAATGGAATTGGTGATAGTATGGAGCGATAGACTTGAGAGATGAATGCTAATATCTCAAATGTTGAAGGCAAATTGATGTTTGATAATAAATATTTGATACAAAGAGATGTAGAAAGAGCATCAAAATGAAGAAGAAAATAGGACACCGACTAGAAAGCTTGTCAAACCAATTATAGGAGCAAGAATTTCTTGTTCAACTACAACAAATTGTCATAATGATGAGTATTAGGCTTTGAGATCGAAGAGAGTTGGTCGACTAAAAATCTAGTAATAAGAAAAAGAGTATCGGTGGTAAAGTTGTCATGTTGGCATTTAGGGATAAATGAAACTTGAAAATATTTTTGTCAAATTAAAGTATTATATTTAATATGATAATAATCATATGATACTTTGCAAAGAGTATTTATTATAAGCAAAACAGGAGAACTTTTTAGTGCCTTACTTTGCTAGCACCTAGCACCTCAAGCATTAGGCAATCATATAGCCTTGAGGGAGCGTAGTGCCTTTATTAAGACTAATATCGGGGAAGATTGAAGGGAATTCTACGGGAAAAATCTCTATATAAAGTTCTGAAGGAAATATCTCAAAGATTGACACAGCATTTTTGCAAAAGACCACAAGTATTAATAATTGTTAAAGTTTGGTTCCTAAAAAAGTGCTACTTTTGTTAGAGAAATACCCAAAGCTGCTGAAACATTACCACCCCCTGTAACTTCTATCAAAATGTTAAGGGATTTCTCATAGTTTCAGGTCCAAATCCAACCTCATGGTTAAAGATCTCACTGCTCCAAGATCCCAAGATAATTCAAGCATTTAGACATCAAGAAAAGTTCAAGGAAATATATATATATATATAAGAGAAAGTAGAATATACCAGGTCAAACTGAGAAGTTTGCTCACATGCGTGTAAAATTGGATGAAACAATTCAATTGAAACAGCCAGACCTGACTGACACATACGATCAGCTATGTCAAGAGATGCTTGTACCTGCAATAAGTTTTCAAAATGTTAACAAAAAGCATTCAAGTTGGCAAAACATAACTGGGATAACTGTTCTAGGAAAATGGCAAAGGCAAAACATAATTTTCCTTTGAATCTTCGCCAATTGAAACATAAAATATAAGAAAATATCTAGTGACCAAAATCATGATATTTCACAATCCAATAATAGAAAATAAAAATGAATCCAAAAGGTAGTTCTAAAAAGCAAAGGACTATAAAGTTATAGCTCAAAATTCAAACCCAACTGTGTCGTTAAGCTTTGTTATGTAAGATACACCT
>NW_021318604.1:867264-874799 GCF_001605985.2 Dendrobium catenatum | reverse complement strand
TTGCAACGAATAAAATGTGCCATTTTGCTAAAGCGATCCACCACCACAAAAACAGAGTCAAATTTTTGAATAGTAACAGGCAAACCCAAAACGAAATCCATAGAAATATCCTCCCAAGGTTTGTTTGGAATAGGTAGAGGAGTATACAAACTAGAATTTTGTGAAGTTCCCTTGAAAGCCTGACATATTTTATATTGTTTAACCAGCTTAGCAATTTGCTTTCTCATTTGAGGCCAAAAATATTTTTCTTCAACCAATGCAATAGTTTTTCCTTGCCCAAAATGTCCACCCAAACCCCCACTATGAAGTTCTTTCACAAGTTGTTCTCTTAAAGAGTTTTTAGTTATGCAAAGTCTAAACCCCTTAAACAAAAAATATTGATGTATAACAAACTGAGCGGAAGGATCAGTTCCAGAAGCAATACAAGAATCCCAAATACCTTTAAAATTAGAATCACTTGCATAAGTATCTTTCAAAAAATCAAAAGAAGTGATAGTTGGATAAACAGTTACCAACAAATGAGATCTCCTGCTTAAAGCATCAGCAACTTTGTTTAAAACACCAGTTTTATGTTTAATATGAAAAGTATACTCTTGCAAAAATGAAACCCACTTGGCATGCCTTTTATTCAAATTTTTTTCAGAGCCCAAAAAATGAAGTGCTTCATGATCAGTATTTAAAACAAACTCCCTTTGAATCAAATAACATCTCTAGAATTTCAAAGCTTGAGCAATAGCATAAAACTCCAAATCATAAGTAGAATATTTGGATCTAATTTCATTCAGTTTTCACTAAAGTAAGCAACAGGTTTTCCCTCTTGACTAAGCACAGCACCAATACCAACATGAGAAGCATCGCAATCAACTTCAAAAATGTTTTCAAAATTTGGAAAGCTAAGAATGGGAGCTTGACTCATTTTTGCCTTAACGATTTCAAAAGTTTTTTCAGCTTGAGGTGTCCACCTAAATACCCTTTTTTCAAGCAATCAGTAATAAGAGCAATCAGAAAACTGAAGTTATTTATAAATCTTCTATAGAAATAAGCCAAGCCATGAAATCCTCTCACCTCACTTATGTTTTTAATAATGGGCCAATTTTAAATTGCTTCTATTTTTATTGGATCCACTTTTATTCCCTCAGCAGAAATAATAAAACCCAAAAATGTCAAGCTCGAAGTCATGAAGGAACACTTTTTAAGATTGATGAAAAGCTTTTGTTCTCTTAGAATTTGCAACACTTGCTTCACAAGATTTAAGTGTTCAGAAGGATGAATGCTATAAATCAAAATGTCGAAATAAACCACAACAAGCTTTCCAATAAAAAGTTTCAAAACATGATTCATAGTTCTCATAAAAGTACTCTGGCATTTGAAAGTACAAAAGGCATCACAAGTCATTCATAAAAACCTTCTTTAGTTTTAAAAGCAATTTTCCATTCATCCCCAGGCCTTATTCTTATTTGATGATACCCACTTCTCAAATCAATTTTAGAAAAAATTTTGGCGCCACTTAGCATATCCAACATGTCATCCAGTCTAGGAATTGAAAATCGATATTTAATGGTGATTTTGTTTATTGCCCTACTATAACACACATCCTCCATGTTCCATCTTTTTTTGGTTGTTAACCTCCATATAATATCCAAAAGGGAATGAAACGAATGCATACCTGCTGTAACCCATCGGATCCATGGTTTCTGCCGAAATCTGGCTCAAATCCCGCTGAATCGCGTACCTGTTCGGCGCCGCTTCCATCGCCTCCCAAAAATCCTGCGACAGCGCCTCGATCGCTACTCCGATCACGTCTATAAAACGAAGCGGAGCCTTGACTTCGGAGATTGCTTCTCTGCTCTCTGACTCCACACGATCAAGCTCCCGTCGCTACTCCCTCAGCCCGCCGCTGCCTCCCGAGAGGGATTTTTGTTATTTTATTACTATTATTATATTATAATAAATTATAATTAAAATCTATAATTAATTATAGTTAATAAATTCAGTATAATTAATTAATGATTAATGATTAATTATAATTATCTGTTTGATTATAATTAATTTTAATTACTTATTAATTAATTATAGTTGTAATTAAAAAATTAATCTTAATTAATTAATAATTAATGATTGATTATTAATTATAATTATTTAATCAATTATAATCATTATTAATTATAATTGATTATTTATTATAATTACAATTAATTAATTTTAATTGATTGTTATTAACTATGATTAAGTATGGTTAATTATAATTACTTTATAATTAATTATAATTAAGTTATAATTAATTATAATTGAAATGCAAGTGCTCCCCTCCCTCTCTTACATCGATGTTTGTATCGGGCCGGAAAACCGCCCCAAGCACGCCTTTAGTGCGCGTGGTGGGATGGGACCCCGGTGCGACACCTACGACGAGGTAGGCGAGTGACCCCTCGATCCACATGCCAACACCGACAACCCCACAAAGGTATGAATTCTACTAAACTCAAAACTCTACTTCAATGTTCGTGGCGAACCGGAAAACCGCCCCAAGCACGCCTTTGGTGCGCGTGGTGGGATGGGACCTCGGTGCGGCACCTACGGCGAAGTGAGGTCACTCATAAGTACCCTCGAGCGGGGGGAAATTAAACTGCTTTTTTCAAAAATGCTTTTTAAAAACCCCATGCACACCTTTGTTGGCGTGGTGGGAGAAAAAAAAATACCGCCACGGTGTCTCACAAACACCAACCGTGCACGTCTTTGTTGACGTGGCGGGTAGGCGGCCTCTTGATTTTTTTCCCCTAAATAGGGGAGACGCCGGAAGGCTGCCGAAATTTTATCCAAAAGGACAAGGACTTGAACTAAAAATGAACTTGGATTCACACTTGAAGTTGGACTGAAGCAGAGGACTCGGACTTGTATTTGGACATCAATGAACTTAAAGTGGGCATAATTTAAGACAAAATCAAAACTTAATCAAGTGATGTTGTAAGGAATGAGAACTTGATTGAATTCAAATACAAAGAACTTTAATTTGAGATTGTAGTTTGGGACAACTACAAGGACCACTTGAACTCAAGCTCCTCTTTGAACTCAAATCTAACAACAAGAAGTTTGGACTTGAAAATGATACAAGGGACTTGGATGAATATAAAGGACTTATTTAAGACTTGAGCCGAGCTGCACTTGAACAAGAGAACTTTGATTTGAACTTAAAAGACTTCATTCAAAGCTTAATTCAAGCTTGATCAAAACGAACTTGAATTGAACAAGATCACATGAAACTTATGAGCTTGATTTGAACCAAGGGGGGACTTATAACTTGAGCTTGTCGCATTGAACTCAAACTTAAGCCTCAATGAAACATATCTGTGTATAAGATCAAAATCAAGCTTAAGCGAATGATGCATGATTCTCAAATATATGAAATGATTCATCCGTGGATAGTGGACTGAAATGCTCATGGACCAAATTTTAGAGATCTAGCAATATCTCTATAATGAGTATGGTGAACATAGAAGCCTACAATGGTTGTTCATATCACCTGTGCTAATATCGTGGCAAGCATACATTCCCATTCCCTACAAGCACAAAGGAAATGATCATCACAATATTCTAGCAGTCAACATCAACTAGTTAGTGAAGGAAGAATGAAAATCCCTTACGAACAACTATGGGATACTTGTGATCATTCATGAACGATAATGGCATGCTTGAAGTCAATACAAATAGAACTGGCAATCCACTCATAAGTAACATCGATTGAAATGATGTAGAAGTGATAGGTTCTATACAAATATAGCCATACACTCGTATATTCGACAGATTGTTCACAAGGTGGTGATGAAAGCCATGTAAATCAAGGGAAGAACGAATGCTTCTACCACCTACAAGAGATTACGACTCACCAAAGTGGAGGTAGTAATACCTTGCAGTTCAAATGTAAATGAGAACTATGAATCTATTACAAACAGATACGTTGAACTCAACAAGCAAAGAAAATCAGAAGGAAGGTATAGTTTGGTTGCAAGCGAATTATACAAAATCCCTGGCGGTTAAATTTCCTACCAATGATGATAGTTGGTGTGCAAATTTATGTTGATCATGTAAGCAAAGGCAGGTGGAATTCAATAAATGCAAGTACCTATGAATTACTGTATGAAGTTTGTTATACACTCAATATCCCGCCTACAAATATGGATGAATAAGTACAGCAAATGGAAACTCCTTCAAGTCGTTGTAGAAGATCCTTCATGTACAAAATATAGAAGAATTGTGATAAATGTGAAGGCCCTTCTATAACATCAGAAGATCTGCAATAAATACAATCTCTCAACGAATACAGATGTATGTATAACATGCCACCCAGGGGTAGATGCAGAAAGACTTCAGTAAATGCAGTATCCTGAAGTCAATTTCAATCTGTGAAGGAATACATCTACCTACCTAGATGCAGCAGTAGCGGATGTACTGAAAAGACAAAAAATCACAACAAAATGCATGAAGAATACGACAAGTGCGAGCTCATACAATCCAAAGCAGGAGACTCGTTAGTGCACTACGATCCACCTGCAAAAAGGAATAAGTAGTGCACGACAGTCTACCTGTACAAAGCAGCGAACAACTCTATTCAGAAGCCGCTATGCCACGCCACCGGATCCGCAACTTCTATGCAAGCGGACAGAAGGCGTCTATAAGTACTTTCAAAATACCCCCGCACGTGCACTACAGTTTGTATACACATAGGTACACTAAAAGGGGTAAAAGAAATTATAAAACCTGCATGGGCCCCAGCGAGCATGTTATTAGTACACACGTGACGTCTAGGAATGCTGCGCGGGTCAATAAGTGAATTCTAGTTCGAACCCAATCTTCCTATACGGATCAATAGAAGTCGACAGGGTTCGAACCTTCAAACAAGTACACGGTTGTGGCGACCAGTGTATTTATTTAAATACATTCATATTAGGCCTTTAAGGCCTATAATCCAAAACTCCACAAAAATCCCAAAATCCCAAAAATATTTAAAATGAAATAAATCCATCAACCCACTTAAAGCACAAAATTCATCCGCCCACCGCAACAGTTTGCCGAGGTGGACAAATTAAAATTTACTTCAACTCACAAAGAGTCAAATGCCTAGTCGGAAATATCACTAGGATCCATTCTCAAATAATCTCCTACCAGTAAGGGCGTGGTACGTGTCCTCTAATCGACAGTTTTGCCGACAAATGGCACTGCAGGTAAACGGTTATAACCCAGGGCCCTCTGAACCGAGTGGTTTTGCCGCCAAATGGCACCACAAAATACCGGTTATGGCCAGAGCCGATACGTTCCTTATCGGCATCAAATCCTTGAGATATGAATCAATAGGATATGATCGATAGGGCACAAAGCCCTCTATTGGCCAAGGTGGATTCAAATTTGTCCCCTTAGACAAATATTCACCCCAGATCTACAAGGCCCCCTTGGACAAAGCAACCCATGCTGCCGACAAGGATCCTTCTGTCAGGTTGGGTCGGCTACCTCCTCTGACTAAGTTGACCAGGGACCACGATGGTCCAGGACGAATGAACCATGGGATCTTGATCGGTTCTATCATCCATTCCCCCACCATCCGCCTTAAGTGCAAGATGGTGCAATTTCAAATTTTAAATATCAAATCTCCAAACTCTCAACCATTTCTAAACAATCCAACATTTTCAAATTCCCAAACCTATTGCTGCTACTATATGCCAGACAACACGTATATCTCTACGTATATAATTGATGACTAGCCTTAACTGAAAGTTCTCTCTCGTTATCGGGATGGGTAATTAACTATAGGGGCTTGCGCCTATAGAAAATCAGAACTCATATTATAAAGTCCTCACAAAATGAGGGCGAAATCTCTGGGAAGTGTCTTATCTACAAACCATCTGCCTTCCAAAATTTACCTCGGAACTTATTCAGTTAAAACTCCCTCGCCGAATAAAAACAAAAGCGAGCGGAGGCCGAGGCCGAATTTTCGGAGCCCACATTGGTGTTAATAAAGATGACACAGCACAGGGACTTAAGCTTTCTTGAATCAAACCTTTTTTTCACAAATCATTCACTTGCTTAAAAAGTTCAGCATGCTCAGATGGACTCATTCTATAATGAGGAAGGTTAGGCAAAGTGGCTCCAGGAATAAGATCAATATGATATTGAATATTTCGCATAGGAGGCATCCCAATTGGCAACTCATCAGGAGTTAATTCAGAAAACTCATCAATTAAAGCTTGCATTTCTTTAGGAATTTGAAAAACAGTATCAGATTCTTTTCCCAAAACCAAATAAGCGACTTCATAATGTTTCAAATCATTAGCATTTAAAAGCAGTTCAGGAGACTTAATTTTGGCAACCATGTTATTCATAACAGGTGAATCAGGTACATGTTTTTCTAGATGAAGAGTGAACTCTTTATTATTTTGAATCAAGGTGTAAGTATTTTTCTCTCCATTGTGAATAGTTTTGTGGTCTATTGTCAAGGTTGTCCTAACAAAATATGGCACACTTAAAGAGGCACAACATCACAAACAACTTGATCTTTGAAAGATCCCCCAATTGATAGATTGACAGTACATTGCTTAGTGATTGGAACCTCTCCCCTTCTTTGAACCAAGAGATTTTATAGGATTTGGCAAGTGGTGTTGACATTATTTTAAGCTTGTCAACCAGTTTTTGAGAAACAAAATTTCCAGAACTCCCATTATCTATCATAAGAGTGTAGATTTTCCATTCGATTGTGCAAGTTGTTTTGAATATTTTTCTTCTTAGCCACCTATCTCCTTTGTCAATTTTAGTTGTTAAGACTTGTCGAATTACCAAAAACTCTTTACCTTCATCTCCTTCAACATCAACCTTTTCTAATTCAATGTCATTTTCAGATCCAGATTCATTTACTTCTTCTTCTTCCTCCAAGTTTTCATTGTTTTCAAAGAGATTATTTCTTGGTGGATTGTTTTTTCTACAAGTGGCAGAGAGATGACCATAAAGCCCGCATTTATAGCATGGTCCAATTAATCTAGGTTGATCAGCAGGTTTAGCACCCATAATTTCCTTTCCTTTATCTGCATTTTGATTTTCAAAAGTTTTAACTTTCACACCAGATGTTCCCCCAAAAGTTTGAGATTGAGTTTTAATCCCGCCAGTTGGTCGTCGTTTATATATTTCCATTACTTTATTGTGACCCATTTCCCTTTGATGTTGCTTTTCCAATTTTAGCGTCATACGATAAGCCTCGTCAGTTTTAATGATATGATGTAAGTTAAGTTGATCTTGGATTGACCACTTAAAGCCATTGATGTATCTTGAAACAGTTTTCTCTTTAGATTCATTTTAAATCATTTCTGGATTGAAGTTTATAGAACATTTCGGTGTACTCTTCAACAGACCGATTTCCTTGTCGCAAGTTATTAAATTCTTGGAATATTGTTCGAGCATGATCAGTTGGCAAAAATTTCCCTTTCTATTTTTTCCTTCATTCTTTCCCAATTTTGAACTTTTTCTTTTTCTCTCCTAAAGTCTATTATTTTGAAAGT
>NW_021318604.1:721949-861094 GCF_001605985.2 Dendrobium catenatum | reverse complement strand
ACATCGGCTCTTCAAAGATTTCAATGATTGTATTTTTCACATGGTCTGGTGGACCTTCACGTTTTCTGTTGGCTACAACTTTTACCCCCACATACACTGGTATAATCAACGGGTTGCAATCCTATTCATTTATCACATTGGATAGTCCTTCGTGATGAGAGCTGGCTGAATCAACTTCTTATGATTCTTTCTGTTCGATACATAACCCATCATGTTCTGATCACTCTCCTGTTATTCTGCTTCTGAAACTCTTTCAAGGTCTTCACCGTTTCCTCTTCAAAATTTATTGGACCAAGGTAGATAAGTATTGGGACTATGATTGTTAGAGGTTTTTTCTCTAAACCAAGCTCTGGAAATCCGATTTTTCATTTATTGTAAACTCCCTCAGCAATTATAAAAAAGAGATTTTAAAAAGTGAAAACTTGGTCCTCCTCTGAAAGAGGAGAGCCACCAAGCTTCTCGGTGGCATATCTACAGCAATTAAATTCTCCCATTATAGCCCAGGGAACATTACCATCAGGAGCAGCTTGAGAAAGAGAGTTCCACAAAACTTTACGATCTGACATGCTATTAGAAGCATAAACAACAGAGAGCTGAAAAAGAGGCTGATTAGACACAATGATCATACCAGAAATCAGTTGAGAGGTAATAATAGAGGGAGAGAAAATCAGCTTAGAAGAATCCCACTTTACCCAGATTCTCCCAGAGACAGAAAAAGCAAAATTGTTGCAGCTTGCTTCATAAGAGAAAAGCTTATGAGAATGTTCAAAGAACGGATCATCAAGAGAATGGATATTAATCCTGTTCTCCAAAATACAAACTAAATCAAGTTTAAAAGACTCAATAAGACGCTTAAAACAAAGCACTTTATCAGGGCGATTAAACCCCGAATATTCCACGCAACCATTAGTGGAATAGACATCAGGATTTTTGCTTAGATTGGTACTTTTTCCCTTGCTTCCTCTTAGCAGTTTTTTTGACTGTAGTAGATTCAAGATGTTTGTTCGATTTGATTTGAACTTTAACATTCTTATCCTTCCCAGTAGCATCAGCATTAAAATCATCCCTCTCTAAATTCACCTCAGATTTAGAGAAAGGGTCCTTGATATCTTCCTCATCATTTAATATTTCAAACCTATTTGGAGAAACATATCCTTCCCGTCAGATGTCGACTGTGTTTGAAAATTAGTAGAGGATGAGGAAGCAACATCATTGGGCTAGTTTAGATTAGGGATGCCCAAACTAAACTGATCCCCATTGACAAAATCTCTAATAATGGAATCAGCAACAATATCAGTTTCCTTTGATTTCATTTTAGTGGGAGTTGGGGAATGTGGCTGATACTGTAAAGGATGTCCAATCACCATGGAAGGAGACTCAAGAGAATTTTGATTATTCTGGGGAATTTGAGGATTGTTAGGCTCCTTGATACAGGATTGAGTAGGCGGGAGATTATCCAGAGGTTCAGTGTTGGAGATAGGTCTAGGACGAGACCTTCTGCTAGTACTCCTACCTCTTAAATTTTTCGGTTCTTTACCAGTATCTTTACCTTCCTCATTAGATTCCCTCTCCGGTTTTTTTGGACAAGAAGAAGAATAATGCATTAAAGACTTACAGTGTTGACAGGGAAAAGGGCGCCATTCATATTGCACTCTCAAACATACCACTTCCCCATCCAAAGAAACCTGAATCTCCTCCGGATAGGTGGCCTTGCAATCAACCAGAACACAAATTCTAGAAAAAGGTAAGTCTGGTTTTCAGCTCCGTCAAGCTGTCCACAGCAACAAGAACACCGATTTTGCTAGCAATCCTCGAAATACCCTCCGAGTTCCAGCATACAAGAGGAAGATCATGAATCTTCACCCAGATTGGAACATACGCAAAATCTTCACGTTTTGGAACAAATTTGGGGTGCCACTTTTGAAGAACAAATGGTTTCCCCAAAATGAACCAGACTCTTCTCGTCCAGACCATATCGAAATCTTCCGCACAAGAGAAACGAAAGAGAAAAAAACCATCATTTAGTAAAAGGAGTTGAACCGAACCTTTCAAACTCCAAGTTTTTTTAACCGCCGAGAGCAAGGCTTCATAGTAGGGACGCCTCCCTATAGAATAACCAACCAGACATAGCTTCCAGTCCTCCCCTCCATTGGATAACTTCTTCCCAGTGAAAGGGATAATCTCCGGTTCCGAGGGAAAATGCGAAAACTTTAAAGGGTTTGCGGAAGCTGCAGCAGGTTCAAAAACTTTGTTCCAACTTTTGGAGATCAAACGAACCTAACCTCCAGGAGATTTTGCAAGCGAGGGGAAAGAGGGGGAAAGAACAGCATCCTTGAAGGGAGTAGGAGAAGGAGAAGATCCCTCCGGCATCGCCGGAGGGAGGGAGGAGAAGCTGATGACAATATGAGAAAAACCTCAGCGGCGGTTAGGGTTCCCAGAGAGCCAATCTGAACATAGATTGAGGGGTTCGAAAGACTTTGGGAGAATTATTAGGTCCGTGTTCGGATTCGTGGTGCCTCACATCATGAAAATTTCATATGCAGTGTATATCTAAATTGATGTCCGGACGATCCGATGACCAAACGGGCGTAATAATTCGCCACAATTTTGGAACAATTAAGACAAACTACTAAGTACTCACAACCTCGAATTCCACCTCTTGTTAGCCAAAGCTTCCAAAATGAGCTGCGTTAAATTGGTATACATATATTTATAAAAAACTAACACATATTATGTGTATTTACTATTTACTGGTTAGCTATTAAATAAATCCATAATTAAATTTAAATAATGATATCTACAATGCAAAAATTCATTCGTATACTTAAAGTTAACTTTTAAAATTAGTGTCATGAGTTATTTGCAAGTAGCAATTAAATGGAGTGATTGAATATTAATTAGTCATGAGTTCTACGATATCTCAAGCATATCTTTTTTTTCTTTTAGAAACGTTACACATTAATTTTATTTACCATAATCTAATCGTTATAATAAATACTACAAATCTCTCATATAATCCAATTTTCAATATCTACATTCTAATATTGCCAGAGGCATCCACAATTAACATTTTTAGTTTTATCAAACAACTTAAATTATCAATAATTATATCCCAACGATGATAATGCAATAATTACTAATCTAATTGAAATGTTATAAAATTTAACAAGAAAAAAACAGTTCAAATAATGGGCATTTAATTGCTCGGATATATTAACTAGTTAAATATTTCCTAAAATTACAAAACGTTTTTTCCATTCAAGCAGCTTTACCAATTTAAACATTCAGGTCATAGCTTATTAGCTAGTTTTTGGATGAGAAAGGTAATCATAGACAAAATGCAAAAGCCACAGAGTAGAATTCTGTTTAAATTTAGTCAACAACAACATTTTAGAAATGAAATGATACAATTCTTCACCAGTAATTGTCCAACACATACAGCAATATATACATTATTAGCAAGCAAGAACCGGAAAACTATTTTCATATTTAACTAGAAACCAAGACTTCAAAAACGCCGGACTGCCGTAGACCCCAAGGTCTAGTCTGATGTATTTATTGCATTTGTTTGAATGTATCAAGGATATTGGGCCTGGTTAGCCTTGGCAAACCGACCCTTAATCCTCACCCTGCTGTCGGCCCGCGCCTTCCTCGATTCATATCGTATAAGCTTCTCATATCTGCTTGGTTGTTTAACAGTAATTATCATTAAAAAAAAAACAAGAAATGGTAAATATGTTCAGAAACTGTAGCTTGAATTACCTTCTTGTCTTCCTCTTCTCCTTGTACCTTAAAATAACAGAGCTGCGGTCATGCACTTCATCTTTAGGAAGGCTTGGATATGATGCAGCTTCCATGGTGCTATCAACAAATGTTTCACTAGCCAAAGAAGAGCTTCCAATCTGCCTTTCCTGTGACACTTCTACTGGGTCGCTAACAGCCATCTGATTATCAGTGATGTTACATTGTAGTTTACTGATATGCAAACGTGAAACTCTACATGGATAAGCAATTTACACTCCTTCATCTAAAGGTAAGTTTGGTTGAACTTTGAAGGCAATTCAAATTCATTTTACTTCATAATTTTACTTTTCTTCCCAGTTTTGATGTAATTTGCCTAAGAAATATTAAAACATATTTTCATTGACAATTCGTTACCCAATTCTAGTAAAAAACAGGAAGAAATTTGATTGATTATCATTGTAACTCATATATCTCCTACTAACTAGAAAAGTAGAAATACATAGGACTTCAAGTAAATCCGAAATTGACACTAAACATTCGAGTATAAAGTGGAGCTCAAAATTGAGTCAAGCTGAGCTAATTTCGAGCAAGTTTCACGCTTCAAGCTTTTATGCAGCCTTAGCTTCCACCATTGCAAAGAGAACTATGTTGTATAGAGACGAGAATACAACACCTTCTGCTCTCTCCTATCTTCATCGTACAAGGGTAGCCAAAAGGATGAGGAGAGCAAAATTGAATTATCAAAAAGAGGAAATGATAAAAGTGATTAAAATTAAGACATGCAGACATGAGGGATTTTATCTGCAAAATCATCGTGCAGGGAGCAGCCACAAGGATAGAAATTTGCTTACTGATAGAGCAAAAATTTTTTATTTATTTATTTTTTTATAGAGCAAAAAAATTATCCTTCAAATCATCGAGTAGGAATTAATTTGCAATTAAATTTAAATGTTTGTCATCCATTCATTTATAAATTAAAGCATGTACTAGGCATGGTCAACTAGTTCTTCGTCTCTCCTTCTTGAGAAAGATACAAGGAAGACCCTAAATACTATTGCAAAGCGGTCATTTAATAAAATGAGACCTAAAAGGAGAAAAATGAAAGGAAACAAAAAGGGAAACAAGAAGAAATAGGAAAATGATGCACTTTGGAAGTAAAATCAGCAAGCAAAAGAGAAGAAAAGTGTAGGAACACAGATAATAAATGATGTATGATTTCTCCTCTTCAAAAATAAAGCAAGATATAATTAATCTACTATTCGAGAGACACATCAGCTCTCCCACAAATCCTAGACGTCGCTGGGAACTCACAACAAACACTAGGAAAATAAACTCAGCAATATCATCATCCATAACCTTAATCAAAACGCCCCTTTAAATAGGCCTAGCTACAATAACAAAAATAGAACCTTCTTAAACAATTAAATGTGATTTAGAAAACCTTTTCTAAACAATTAAACATGAATTAGAAAAACTTTCCTAAACAATTAAACACTTTCTAAATAGCATAAATACAATTAGGAAACTTTTCTAAAAAACTCCTCCTTGATTAGTAACCTTCCTAAATAACTTTTTCATTAATTAGGAAACAACTCCCCCTTGATTAGGAACCTTCCTAAATAGATCCCCCTTCCTAAAAGCCATGAGCAGTCCAGGTAGTTCAGCAAGGAGAGCATGTACAACTGACAATTCATCACTCTGAACATCCCTCGTTGGAAGAAACTGTACAATATCTCGCATTGCCACTTGTCCAGTTGTACAGATAAGTTTTTTCTCCAATGCCTGCATCCAAAATCTCCATTTCTTTGAAGTCAACGCCACCAACTCCTACAGTAAGGATTGAAAGAAGCAGATCGAATGCCTTCACTAATGCATCTTTAGTTTCTTGAAGAAATGTTATCACCCCATCCGCGATTATTAGCAAGACAAAATACTTATGCTGGTTGTTGGCAAGTGACTGGCCAGCTAATGCTGCAGCAGTGTTAATAACAGGTTCGAAAAGGGTATGTCCAGCCCAGGATACATTACAAAAGAGCACTAGCATAAGCTGTCATTATTCCTTGAACACCATTAACTTCAGGGTGGTGTGTGCTTCCGTTTAAATTAAAGCAATAAGAGATAGTCCCATCAATAGGCCTTGCTCCAAAGCCCCAAGCAAGAAAGCGCTTATCTGTGTCATAGAACTGTAGAATTTCTGCAACATCTAATCTACTCATCCATTTAATTTCTTGCTTTTATCTTTGTTTGTTATTGCTCTTAGATAAGCATTTGGTCGACCTGAGGAATCAATGTAATGCAAAGACTCTGAGAGCCAAAGATTTTCATTTGAAGCTGTGAAGTTTACTGCTACCATGAAATTCATTTCACAGCCAGCGGCATTATAGTCTAGGAAAGTTTGTCTCTTATTTTAAGAAAACTTTTGCACAAATAATTGACCCTTCAATATCTTATTGGGATGATTAGGGCTAGTATTACTAGGTAGGAAAAGATATTCCCCATGCTGATGCTGGTGAAGCTTTTCCAAGTCTGCCAGAGATTTCACAACTTTGCCAATGAGGTCATGCTTTCCATTTCTATTGAAGTTGTAGCATTCAATATTCAAAGGCGCATCCTTGCTTTCAACTTGTTGAAGATTTATAATTACTGGCTTCCAAGCGGGGTTGAGATCATTCTTTATAACCCATGTCTTGTAAACTGGAACAGGAGGGCCAGCCTCTGTTGTTCTAGAAATCACCAAGAAAACATCATTTTTTGAGAAAAAATCCTTTTATCCAAATTTGCACAGTGAAATAATATCTCAACATCATTTTTGAGCTAAAACACTCTTCAGTACGAGCAGTAAGCTCCTATAGATTTTGAGACCTTTTTTCCATGTCTCTATGGTCTAATTTGATCAAGGATCTAATAGGTTTAGTGGCAACCTCTGAAAGAAAACAGATAGCTTCACCCAGAAATTGCTGCAGATCCAACTTCAGTGTCTTTGCAGGAACATTATGGAACTGAGAATCTACATCATATAACTGGAACACCAAAGGTTGCAACCACTCAAAACGGGCAGTTAGATCAATCTTTGCAACCAATATAGGATTTAGTGAATTCAATACTACTTCAGTTCAACCAATCTCTTCAAGTGTTTCTCTTTGCATAAACAACAATCATAGGATCACTCTTTGTAGATTCAAGAGATATTGATAACCCAGGATATATATTATTCATGGGCATATAATCCCTTTCACATTCTTTTTCTCGTTCCCTCTCCCGCAACATATCCACGCACTCCTCTTCGTGTATATCAAGTTCTCGATAAAAAGCATTGCCGTCATCCTTCTATTCAGCCATTGTTGGGACTCCAAGATTTAGATGGTCACGTGGAATAATGTTCCCTTGGTAGTCAGTTCCAGCAGAACCATGAAGGCCCTTCCTTGACATATAATCACGCCCTAAGAGTAAAAATTACGTCATAAGCAGCATTTGACCCTTGAGTATGGTTGAAATCATCAATATTCCACTTTGGAGCTCCTAAAATTGAAGCTAAATGTGGTGGTGTGCCATTCTGAGAACTGCTAAGAATGGATAAAGCATGTGGATCTACATCCATTCTTCCACCATACGAATTAAATTCTTGAGAATCGGGATGAATAGGTGCAACTCTTGTTGCAAGATATTCAACTTGTTTCACATCAAGACTAGGATACAGTGACCCCAGGATTGTCATCATAGGATCTCCACCACCCCAATAGCTTCTTCCTCCCCTAGTGTAACAGCTGTTGTGATCCCTCCATGTTTCCCCTGTGTATCGAGGGTGGGAATCCCACATTTCTTCCCTCCATCTAACATAACCCGATCCCCACGTTTCAGACCATCCCCCTCCTCTGGTCATCCACTGCCCTAACCCCAAAAGGCCCTCGATAGTGGTCGGCCACTCCACCACAGAACTCCCTTCTTATTGTCCCCCCATCCGGAACCCCTAATTCGCCCCTTATCGAAGCCCTAGGAGGTGGTTCTTGATGAAAGAAGCTTTCATCATCGAACTATTTCCGTCTGATCTCTTTTCCATTAGTTTCGGCCAAGGGAATCCAGATCGATTTTGGGTTGGGGTTGGCAATCGGAACCACCGGTGGAATTTAGGATCGCATCTCTATAAGCTTCTATATCATCTCCTCCACCCCTCCAAATCAGCTTTCAATAGATGACAACCTTCACTCCATGGCTGAGAATTCCTTCCCACTAACACTCTCAATCAAATCCCCTCCCATTAAGGTGTGATGCCCAATCTATCCCCAATTATAGGAGATTCAAATTCAAATTATTTACTCCTTTCCAACATTAAAATCAGAAATTAAATTTCAGATTTTGAATTTGTTTTCCCTCCCTATCCAAACCCTAAAATCTGAAATTAAAGCTACCCCCTCTCCTAGCCTTGGCCGACCACCCAAGCCTCTCCCTCCTCCCTTACATTCCTTCTCCCTTGCTTGATACATCGTCTAAGGAGGAAGACACACAACTTCCCTCGGCCTCCCTACCCATGAATGGCTGATCCCGAGCAAGATCATGGATTCGTCTACAATAATCAAGGATGAGAGGATGTGCTTAGATCATCCTTCTTCGACATCAACTTCGAGATCGACCACACAGTCGAAGATTACGTCGATCGGATCTTCTTCTCCTTGAAGACCTCCATTGACGAGCACCAAACCACTGGTAAGTGGCAAATCCTCTAACATTGTTGATTCAGATTTCCAAAATTCCATATCCATTGCTGCTACTATATGCCAGATAACACGTATTCTCTACGTATCTGATTGACGACTAGCCTTAATCGAAAGTTCTCTCTCGTGATCGGGAGGGGTAATTAACTATAGGGGCTTGCGCCTATAGGAAACCAGAACTCAGATCATAAAGTCCTCGCAAATGAGGGCGAAATCTCTGGGTAGTGTCTTATCTACAAAACCCATCTGCCTTCCAAAATTTACCTCCGAACTATTCAGTTAAAACTCCCTCGTTGAATAAAAAGATCAGCGGGCGGAGGCCGAGGCATTATTTTTGGAGCCCACAAACATCCACCAACTCCTTCCACTCCGGATAAATTTTTATTGGGTGATACTATAAGCGTCTTCTGTCTTATGGTGGTGTCATTAATGTTGTTGAAATTATTCTTCCACTAAAAAGCCCTCAAGAGTGTGAGTGAGGGAAACTCACGGTGGACCTTCTAATTGTTAATCAGTGGATTTATGTTAATTGCACATTAAGTTTTAACATTATTTTTTATGCTATTTTAAGTTTCATTCTAATCTACTTTGTAACTGCATGCCAAAGCAAAAACGATAACTAAAGATTCCTAGAATCTAATCTGGTGAAACAATAAGTTGTAATTACAATGCTTATCAAAATTTTATAAATTTCACTACAATTCCTACAACTGTTACATTGTTTCACATCATCTTGGTATCAGAACATGGTTGTGTCTTAGTTGCATTCTAAGATTCCCCACTTGCCTTTAGTAGACGTCATAGTTTGCATCCACCCTTAAATACAACATATTTACTTTATTATTATTTCTGCAGTAGTTACCCAACTTGAGTCAATGGACCCCAAACAAATTCCGCATACCCTAGACTTTACTATAGGTCAGTTAGGAACTGTGACCAGACAAATAAGAGATACCCAAGGTGAGTTAGTTGATTTTCGCCACCAAGATGGAGAACATTTAGACAACATTAAAAGTTTAGGGAACCACACGGTGTACACCCTTTCTAGGCCTCCTTCCCCCTATGTTGAAAAGACACAAGCTGAGGACGGACCACAACGAGACCCCTACCGTCATAATAACCATAGGCCCAAACGTGAACCTATAGGTCATGACCCCAATTGGCGAGATAATGATGCACAATTACTCAAAAACATCTGAATAGATGCCCCTTCCTATGATGGCACCCTTAACCCACAAGTTTTTTTGGACTAGCTATTTTAAATGGTATAATATATCAGAAGCTAGGAAGATTAGGTTCACTGAGATGAAGCTTAATGGAAGAGCTAGTCAATATTGGATGAACCTTGAAAACATGCGTGAAGCTCGAGGGGAATACCCGATCACTGACTGGAGAGCTATGAAGCAAGAGCTCAAGAAAAATACCCCCCTCCATCCTACTACCCCAGACTCTTAGATAGATGGAATAGACTGACTCGAGGTCACAAACCCGTAAAAAAAAAGGAGAAGATTTGGTGTGACGTATTGAAGATGAACGTTGGTCAAATTATCGTGGGTCGCCCATGGTTATTTGATAACAATGTCCATATTTATGGGAGATCTAACACCTGCATGTTTGAACATAACGAAAGAAGATTAAACTTTTACCTTCACAACCCAAGCATTTTAAAGAAGAAGTTAAGCCCGCTCCTATCAAACCCAGCATAGGCTTAAACCTCTTAACTGCAAAAGAATTAGATGTTAAACTTGTTCAAGGATCACCCATGTATGCCTTAGTAGCTCGGGATGCAATGGTTGAAACAGAAGAACCTATTCCGAAAGAAGTCAAACCACTCCTCAAAACTTTTACCGACGTGTTCCCTGAAGATCTACCCAACCAACTCCCCCCTTTGAGGGATATCCAACATGTCATTGACTTAGTACCTGGAGCTTCCATACCCAACATGCCTCACTATCATATGAATATGAAAGAACATGCTAAGTTAAAAGAGCAAGTCGATGATTTACTCCAATGAGGATTCATTAAAGAAAGTCTAAGCCCATGTGTCGTTCATGCACTCTTGACTCCCAAGAAAGACGGCTCTTGGATAATGTGTGTTAATAATCGTGCAATTAACAAAATCAAGATAAAGTATCGTTTCCCTATTCCCCGATTGGATGATATGTTAGACATGATGACTGGAGCCACCCTCTTTTCTAAAATTAATCTCAAGAGTGGATATTACCAGATCAGAATCCGTCCTGGTGATGAATGGAAGACTACATTTAAGACTAAGGATAGTTTATATGAATGGATGGTCATGCCTTTTGGCCATAGCAATGCACCATTGCACCTAACACTTTCATGAGGGTTATGACTCAGGTCCTCCACCCATTCTTAGGAAAATTTGCAGTTGTTTATTTTGACAACATTTTAATCTATGGCAATTTGGTGGGTCAACATTTAAATCATTTAAAGCAAGTTTGTGAGGTCTTGAATAAAGAACAAATGTATGCTAATCCTAAGAAATGTATGTTCCTCACAAATAGTATTATCTTTCTCGGATTTATTATATCTTCCCAAGGAATATCAGCTGATCTCGAAAAGGTGCGTGCAATTAATGAGTGGCCTGAACCTAAGAATATCATAGATGTTTGGAGTTTTCATGGATTGGCCATATTCTATCGGAGGTTTATTAGAAATTTTAGCACTATCATAACCCTAATAACTGATTGTCTAAAAAAGGAAGAATTTCATTGGACCAATCTGCCTCCAAAACTTTTGAAGAGATCAAGAGGAAAATGGTAGAAGCCCCTGTCATGCGCTTATCAAATTTTTCTAAAGTCTTTGAAGTAACTTATGACGCTTTTGGCATTGGTATTGGTGGGTTATTTCCCAAGAAGGACATCTCGTGGCTTATTTTAGCGAGAAATTAAATGACATTAAACAGCAATACTCCACCTATGACAGAATTTTATGCCATCATTCAATCCCTTAGGTATTTGAGACACTACCTTCTCCCGCAAGAATTTGTTATCTTCTCTGATCATGAGGCCTTGCAATACATAAACTCTCAAAAGAAACTCAACGCCCGACACGGTCGTTGGGTTGAATTTTTGCAAGAGTATACATATACGATCAGACATAAAGCAAGGTCTGAAAATAAAGCTACTAATGCATTAAGTAGTCATATGATGGTAACCCGAGAAATGAGGATTAAAGTGATCAGATTTGAACGTATTGAGGAGGATTATAAAGAATGCCCTAACTTTAAAGATACGTATTCTCTACTCACGATTGAGAGTGAACGAATGGTCAATGATTTCTTTCTAGAATATGGATATTTGTTTAAATCACAAAAGCTCTGCATCCCCAACACGTCACTTCAAGAATTCCTCGTTTGGGAATTACACTCTGGAGGTTTAGCTTTATACTTTGGACAAACTAAAACTATTGCCTCTGTAGAACATCATTTTTACTGATCTAGCCTTAAATGTGATGTTAGCAAATTGGTGAAAAGGTGTCACACTTGTCAACTAGCTAAACAACGTAAACATAATACATGACTCTACACACCCCTCCCTATACCAAATTGCCCTTGGCAGGACGTAAGCATGTATTTCGACCTTGGACAACGTAAGACCTTTAGAAAGCATGACTATATTTGCATTGTAGTTGACCGTTTTTCTAAGATGACCCATTTCTCCTCCCTTATTCCAAAACTTTTGATGTTTCTCGAATTGCGAGATATATTTTGATGAAATTGTTAGGTTACATGGTTACCTAAAACTATAATGTCTGATCGAGATGTCAAGTTTACTTGTTATTTTTGGAAGATTTTGTAGCATAAAATGGGTACTAAGCTCTAATTTTTCACCACTTTGCATCCCCAAACTGACGGGAAAATTGAAGTTATTAATAGGAGTTTAGGCAATCTCTTAGAGACTTTGGTAAGAGAACATGTTCAAAATTGGGACTCCAAACTTCCTACAGTTGAGTTCACTTATAATAACTCTGTTAATCGAACCACGGGTCTAAGTCCCGTTGAAATTGTGTACGGGTATCAACCTAGACAGCCTATATATTTGATCCCTATGTGTCCTAAGTTAAGAGCATTTGAGTCTACATCTGCATTTGTATTGCATCTCCAGGAATTGTACAAGAAAATTAATAAAAAGATTAAACAAAGCAATGTTAATTATAAATTTAATTCGGATCTTAAAAAAAGATTTAAAGAATTCGAGGTTGGAAATTTTGTAATAAGATGGATTCGTTTGAAATGATTCCCACAATGGACCGTTAAAAAGATACATGCTAGAAGTGCGGGACATTTTAAAATAATATCAAAATAAATAGTAATGCTTATGTGCTAGACCTACTTGAATGTTTTAACATGAATCTTACGTTTAACATCGAAGATCTAATAGCCTTTGAGGGACCAGAGTTTAACCCCACAAATTCACTAAATATGGAGCCTTGTGTGACCCTATCTGGTGAGAACCCTAGCCTACCTCCACTGCCAAATATCTCTATTTTACTTAATTCGGAAAAAATTGAAGTAATACTTAATGATAAAATTATTTCCACCAAAGAAAGTGAGCGCCAAAAGTATTTAATTCAATGGAAAGAAAAATCGGAGACGGAGAACTCGTGGATTGATCGTGATGAGCTACAGAGATTGGACCCTGACCTTCTAGAGTTGTGTGAAGGCACTTGTGACGCTTACTCGACAAGGTCGATCATTCTCCCACCCTGGGAGAATAATGAGGACATCAGCAGGAAATTATGGCGCATCTATCATGGGAAGAATCGTAGATTGACGGCTACGATTAGGAGTCTTTATTTATGAAGTGTTTTATGTATTATTTTTTATATGTTTTAGTATTTACCATTATACCCCTACGATGGATTAGTTTATGTTCTAGCCCAGAGGGCATTTAAGTCTTTGTATATTTTGTTGCTTTTGAGGCCTATATATGAGGGCCCTAACTATTGTATGAGGGAGATAATTAATGAAAATGTTTGCATTCTAGTTCCCTTGAGTGTTGAGAGTTCTAGAGAAAGGTGAAGTCCCTAGGTGAGGGAAAAAGCAACTCCCGCCAGCCGTAGAAAGTATCCGGACTCTCGGTTTCTCTTCCACTACCTTTCCTCCCTCTTTTTCTTCTCTCCAAGCAGCTGGCCTCCTCCCCATCTCCACCCCAAACAGCCAGCCACCCCTCCTCCCACACCACCGGCCACCCCTTTCCCCTACCCAAACCATCGTCCCTAGACCCACCCACTAGCCCTACTCCACCTAAACCCCCAAGCTCGTCCCCCTCCATAGTTGTTGACTCCGCTAGCCCAACCCTAGCCGCGCTAATCCAAATCCCCCAATACTTCCTAGCTTGAGGGGGAGTGTCAAAATCCAGCCTTTCAAGAGCAAACCAATCCAACTGCTACAGTGCTCAATCCATGGGGCACAAGACTCACGTCAGAAGTTATTCCATATCGAGCTACTGATTTATGAAGGATTATATTAGAATTATTTTGTAATTATTTGTTTTCATATTAACGTATCTTGTATAGATCCATAAATAGAGGAGAAATCATGTAATAAAGCAAGCTTTTCTTCTCAACCCTCTTGTTTTAAGATGGGGTCGACTACATGAATCCTATTTCTCTATTGTGTCCTGTTAAGAGTCAAATTCTTATTTATATCTAATAAAGAAAGGTCATTTCTAATATTTTCCAACCAAGTCTTTTTAGGTCTACTCTACCTTTCTTAACATAGGTCAAATCTAATACATCTTCTCCCCTAACCGGATCATCGGAAACCAACCATTTTATGTGATCAAACCATCTAAGGCGACTCTCTCTAATCTTATCTACCACTAGAGCTACTCCAACCTTTTAACATATTTGTTCATTTCGTATCCTATCTCTAAGAGTAGCCACTCATCCACCTGACATCCTCATCTCTAAAACACTTAACTTAATATTATGCTTCTTTTTTAATGGCCAATATTCTGCACCATAAAACATTGAAGGTATAACCATCATATTATAGAATTTTCCCTCAAGTTCGAGTGGTACTTTTCTATCCCACAACAAGCCCAATGCATTCCTCCACTTCACCATCCAACTTGAATTCTACTAATAATATCTCCATCAATTTCAGCATCACTCTGAACAATAAACCCAAGATATCTAAAAAGAGTACTATTATTAATGACTTGATCGCCCAAAGTCACAACCCCCCGCTAGATATATTACTACCTATGATGCACGGACACTGCGACACAGACACGAAACGTCAGGTATATGGATACGGCGCGAACACGATATTATAATTTTTGTATATGATGTATAGAAATTAATATAACATCATATTAGAAATGAAAAATAATAATAAATGAATGTCATGATAAGTTGTCTAGCTTAAAATATAAAATATTTTGTACAAAATGTCTAGTACAACCATGTTTAGATGATTATGATTTATGGGGATGAGCATGTGATAAATATATCCATGAAAACCTATTTGAGTGTGGCAAATATAAGAATGCTATGACATAGTGTGAAAAGACTACAAATGCTAAGTTGACAAATAATTTTTTAGGAAGAATGGTGAGATAATTACATGTAAATATAAAATAGAGAAAAAAGATTTAAGTACTTTAGGCATGCACAATAAAGATTACAAGATGCACCAATAAGGCATGCACATAAAGATTTTTCAGACATAATAAAAATTTTTCTTATTACATGTCATTAAAAATTGCAAACATAAATAGACATAAAGGTTTTCAATAATCTTTACTACCTCTCAAAAAAATAAAAAAAGATTCATTCCTAATAATCATGCAAAATATAACAAAGCTAAGCAACCCTAAAACAATGTCGGATATACCATCAAACTTCTAGCAACAGAGACTGGAATTCCTGTTATTACTGCATTGATGACTAGGAAATTAGGTGCAACAACATAGCTTCAAGCGTAATGAGCATGCACAAGGAATGAAGGGCTAAGAAAGAGAAGGGAATGGAGAAGAGGAAGAGTAGAAGGAAGAAAGGGAAGGAAATATATCTGCGGGAGAGAGGGATGGTCAGACTGACAGGAGGCTCGGAGGAGGTCGAGTCTGGCAACTGGAGCGGAACTCGAGTTCGGGCCTGAGGTCGGAGGCCAAGCACGGGCTTCAATTTGCTATGCGTGCCAAAAAGACAAAGGAGGAGAGGGGTTTGGCAGGTCTTCCTGCATGAGATTGAGGGAGAGCATATGTGGGGAAATCGGTCGGGTTCTGCTCAAGCGAGAGAGGTGAAGGATGCAGGGGCTTCATCCTGGAACGAGAAGGTCGGTGTCTACTTGAGCAAAGCCTGCGATCGGCAAGCACTATAGGCGGCGAGAGGAGGGAAGTTCGGCACCAGGAGGGGCTGCGAGAGACAGAGCAAGGGGCAGAAACCCTAAGGCATATGACAAGCTCATATTGATGCATATACGAGCGAATGTGAAGTTCTATTTGATTTAGTAAATATAAAAATTTTATAATTTAAAACAATTTTATCATAAAAAATTAGGACACACGTGTCCACTTAAATTTAAACATTATTTTAATCGGGCACGTCTCTGCCGGATCGGGCACATGTCTGTGTCTGACATGTGTCCGACAATACATTCTCTCTTCAAGAGGTGTGTCGGTGCATCATAGATTACTACAATCAAAGTCACAAACGAGTACTCCATCCTTAAAATATTGAAATAAAATTTAAATCTTAAAGACAATATTTAATTAATTTGACACAGTTGCACGGTCTAGTTCTAGAAATAACTCAACAAAGACATGATCTTATTAATTTAACAAAACTCGTCATTTATGCATTTTATTTGAACTTATTAAAATTCACAATGCTATTTGTCGAGCATAACCAATATGTTGACAATGGCTGCTCTAGTCAAATGAAATAAATAAATATATATATATATATATATATTTTTTTTTTTTTTTTGACATTTTAGTTATGACAGTTCATTAGAAAATTTTACCAAAATTTAATCAGCCTATTTACCATTCCTCGATCAAAGTTATTTAATTTACATTAACACATTCTTAGTTTAATTTATTTGCACATGTAATTTGGGATGTGTAAGATTAATTACATGGGTAGATGCTTCTTAAACTAATATTACCCAAGTACATAAATCATGGGAGTCAAATTAAATGGGTTTGAATTTTTATTTTTTATTATTACTTGATTTAAAAGTCACTTGATCTTGATGCATCAGGGAAAGAAAAACACTTTTAAGTAATAAGAATTTTTTTTTATAAACTCTGTCCTGATACATAGGATGAAGATAAGGCATATTATAGGAACAAAATAACTCACAATAAAACCTCCAATTTGATGCATCAACTAAAAAGAAGGCATCCTTTACTAAGAAAAAGAAATTCTAAGATCTGTTTTTTGAAAATCTTGCTCCATAGAATTTCTAGTCCACTGCCCTTCCTAATATGTATATAGATTTATATATGTATATCAATATCAATGTATAGATTTGCATTTGAATACATACATGTGTTATACTGCTATTCCACTTATGAAAACTTATTAGATATGTATGTACAGAAACTAAATATTACAAATTAAACATCCTACTAACTTGTAGCACCACGCACTCAAAATACATATCAACTATAAGAAAAGATGAGGAAATGTAATCACTAAATTAAAAAAGGTAAGAAGCAGACCTCACAGCTGGGTATTTCTACAAATATCGGAGCATAACCGTACTCATTATCTAACTTTCCTAGTTGGAGATTCTCCAGCTGCAAAGATTTGCATTCCATAACTGGCACATTCTCCTCGCTGTAATCAACACCATCAGTTTCACTTATGATTAGTTTACGAATCTGGCGGTGTATCTCGTCCTCACGTTTCCCACAAGATGAAGTTTTATCCTGGTGAATAGACAATCCAAGATAATCAGAACAGTTTTTTTTTATTTTGGACATTTAGGCCATTTAAGGCAAACTCACACACACAACGCATACACAAAGACTCGAACCCAAGACCTCTTAGTTGGAAGCCTAAGCTCTCAACCAACAGGCTAAGGTGAGCTGTGTATAATCAGAACAGTTGCATACTTAAATTAAATTCTATTTATAACCAAACAGCCCCCTTGGAATCTTATTTGAAGCTAATATCTTATTTGAGACAGGATTCAAGCAAGATTTACAAATTCTGCAAAAAGAATCTTGGAGACTTTAAATATCTAATTTCAGCCCCATTATTGATTAAATCCATCGGTTCTTTAAATCACAAAATTCGCAGGAATTAAAGATTTCTACCACCGGAAATCTTAAATCCAGAAATAAATAGACAAACGTTCAGCAAGAGCAATGTCACCAGCAAGATGCTAAACAGCAGGAGACAGAATCAATAAAGTAATCGGGGAAAAAACAAAAAACAAAATCATACGATTTCCTTCGTACCTTTGGAGGCGGAGGGATCCCTATAGCCTGAAACCCATGGAAAGGAGTTGTTGTAGGCTGTGAAATCAGATCATCCCAGCTAAACACCTGCGGCACCTCCCAAGCCAAGTCCCAGTCCTCTTCGACCTTGTCGGGGAGTGAACCCTTGTCGTCTCCAAGGCCAAGGGCGGCAGCAAGGACTGCGCCGGCGGGGCATCCAGTGAAGGGATCGATGGCGCGTCGGTCGTGGCGGTGGTCGTCAGCTTGGTGGGCGTTGAAATCGCAGCTAGAGCAGAGGACGAGGCGGTGGGGAGGGGTAGGGCAGAAGATAGTTGCCGGGGCAAAGGCGCAGCTGTCGCAGAGAAGAGAACGGTTGTGGCGGAACGAGACAGTGTTAGCGGCGTGGACCTCGCGGTCGCAGGCGAGGCAGAGGCGCGCAGAGTCTGCGCGGCAGAAAACCACCGCACGCTTCGAATCGCAAAAGTCGCAGGTGACGGCGTTGGCGTTGGCGTCGGCGTCGGCGGAGACCATTGTTTGGCACTGTAAGGAACTATAGGGCTTAGGGAGTATATAGGTGGAGGTTTGGTTGGCTGTGGAGTAAGGAAATACTGGAGGATGGGATGGACCGATGGAGCGTTCGTTCAGATGGGACTATAAGATGGGTCTAAATTCTAAAAGCCCCGATCAAAACAGAGAAATTATTCTGCAATGTTCAAGCTGCGAGTATTGCTAAATATTCATTGAGTATTTATTAATTTATTATGTATTTATTATACATTTATTAATTATTTATAAATAAATATTCAGTAAATATGTAATAATTTCTTGCGAAAAATAATTGTATTTTAATGAAAATTTTGAATATCTTTTTACTCTAACTATTTATCTTACCACTAATATCATAAAATTTTTATTCATGTTTATAAATAATTTCATTATTTTTAGTTATATATTAATTTAATATATAAATAAAATGTGTATTTTATTATTTTAATTAAAATAAGATTATAATAATAGTCCGGAGTTAGAGTTTTCATATGCATATTAGAGGACAATTATTTGTCATGTACACTCCATATTAGGTGTTAAAAACCTACTAGTTATAATCACCAAAATTTAAAGCTCCCAACTAGAGAAATATAAAGGATTTATTGATCCATTAATCACATAAACACTTTTTAATAATGTATTGTTATTATACGACCTCTAAAACACCATCTAGTGCATATTCTGAACCATCCCAATACTTGTTGATAACCAATATTCTACCTTATGCAAACCAGTGAGGACTTCACAATCACTCATCCATAATGTCACTAACAACGACTAACCATTGGGAAAGAATGTGTTGGTATTTGGCCCCCCAAATTTATCATAGCCAAGAGAATCAAACAGAAATAAATTATAGAAGAGTATGTTGTGCTTTTATTCTTTCTTCGAGAAAGAAAACAATCAAGAGAATTGATTTGTCAGGCTCAGGAGGTGGTCAATACAGACATCAAGTCATCCTAAAACACCTAAGGCATCAACTCGCCTTGCCTCTTGCATGGCTTAGAGAAGTCCACCTGCCACCTCCGAATCGTCCATTGGCAAGAAAATATTTCAAGTGAGTTTTAATTTATGGAGCTCTGCGCCCCCGCGGCCTCAATTTGAGTGATTTTAAATTTTAACAAACTAAGCCAATTCTTTTAAGTTCGAGAACAAATTTGATACAACAAGTTTGGATGCAATAAGATTTCTAAAATCCAAACAATAAGATGACTTGCCTAACAAGAATACCACTTCTAGATTAGTTGAATGAATTCGGCCTCTGAGCAATAATTAGCCTTCGTTTTTTGGTATAGCTCATCAGTATAAACAATAGTGGAATAAATTTAATAGATAAAAACCCAACTTACTCAATTTTTTTCAAAGAAAAAAAAAAACTCAAACGAAAATGAAGGTAAAATAATGATAATAATAATAAATGAAACATTATAAGTTGTTCAGATTTAGCCACTTGATGGTCAGCATTCCTTCCTCTTAAATCCCAACGGCCAATTGACTTGCCACCAAATTGCACTCCTCAAATAAAAGCAAAGACTATGCTGTAGCCAACGCCAAAATATTAAGTAACTAGTCTAGGGCCAAAAGTTCATACCAACCATATCTACTAAAGCAATGCAGCGCCCTTGCAATTTAAAAATCTTATCTACTATGAAGAAAAGTGTGCCTATAAACTCTCTTCCTTATTTCTGCCTTGCCTAACCAAAGCACTTTTTCGCTCAAATAGTAAAAAAAAAAAATGTCATTGCCATTAGTACTGATGCTGTCTCTCTTCTCCACCATGATGACTTTGGGTGGTGCAGCAAGAGATCGCCCGCCAGCAATCTTCGTCTTTGGTGATTCTCATGTGGATTCTGGAAACAACAACTACTTGTTAGCTTCTCTATCGAAGGCAGATCACTTTCCTAATGGCATCGACTTCAAGGCCTCTGGTGGCATGCCAACTGGCCGGTTCACAAATGGCCGAACCATTGCTGACATTATCGGTCCGTTTGCTTTATTCACATTTTAGGTTGCTTCAATGTTTTTTTTGACACTAATCTAGCAAAATTACAGCTGCTATCATACTCTAATATGGTCAGAATAGGTCCTGATATTTTCTGTTTTGTTCCAGGGGAAGAAATAGGACAGCTAAATTATGCACCTCCATTTCTGGATCAATATACAACCGGTGCTGCTCTTCTGAATGGAGTCAATTACGCATCTGGAGCTGGAGGAATATTGAATAAAACTGGAGCACTATATGTAATTGTTCTCTACTATGCATCATGTTTTCTCCGAAGTAACTATAAAAGAACGTCCGATTGACTATATTTATGTGTCTTAAACAAATTGGAAATACACATGTTCTGTATGACAATACATCATGAGGTCCATTTTTTATAAATACAGGTGAGTAGGCTTGGAATGGACCTTCAAATTGATTACTTTAACAGCACCAGGCAACAACTGGATCAATTCCTAGGGAAGATTAAAGCTGGGGAACTAGTGCAGCAGGCAATTTTCTCAATCACAATTGGAGCAAATGATTTCCTTAACAACTACCTGACTTTCATATCAGATTTCGAAGCGCCAGATGCATATATAAATCGTCTCATGATTGCACTAAAAGATCAGCTTACAGTAAGCTCATTTCCCAGCATTCAAGCTCTCTAGGGTCATCAAAAAAAGACTGATATCCACATACATATCGACTATAAGTAAACGTGACAAACAAAACACGTGTTTTAGCAATGCTTCATTAGAAAAATGAACAAGTAGGACATCATGAATAAGATATTTCATCTCGTTGATGAGCTCAACCTTGTGTTCAGCTTGATAGTTAAAAAACTGAGCAGAATAAAATAATTAGCAGTCCAAGAATTTGTATTTAAAGATTAAACTGTGCTTGTGTAAATTTTAATTAATTGTGTTTTAAACCTGTGGATCAATGCAGAGGCTTTACCACCTTGATGCAAGAAAAATAGTGATGGGGAGTATTGTTCCAATTGGATGCATTCCTTATCAAACATCCTTAGCTCCACTTGATGAAACTGGCTGTGCTGCATTGCCTAACCAGTTGGCTATCAAGTATAATGGAAAATTGCGTGATTTGCTTACTGAACTAAATCAAATCTTCCCTGGATCAAATTTTCTTTATGCTAACTTGTATGATCTGTTAATGGACGTCATCACAAATCATCAATCCTATGGTAGGTTAGAATTTATATTTTATATTCTTCTTCTTTAATATATAATAGGTTTAGTAATGCTAATAAATCTTGTGACAGGGTTTGAAACAGCAAGTGATGCTTGCTGTGGCAATGGAGGGGTTCATGGAGGCATAATTGCTTGTGGCCCAGCATCCAGCCTCTGTGGAGATCGTTCAAAGTATGTATATTGGGATCCATATCATCCTACAGAGGCAGCTAATCTGATAGTTGCAAAGAAACTTGTCCATGGAGATGCAAAAGATATCTCACCAATAAATATTCAACAACTCATATAAATATTTCGTATACCACCTCTTATGCCTCTGTGTCACAGTTTAATCGGATTAATTAACCGTTTGCGTTCTGGAACACCAAATGACTACAGTTTATTACAGATCTTTAATTAAAGCCATAAATACGTTCTGTAAAGGAAAAAATGTGCAATTATTATAATTAGTTAGATTTTTATTTTTGTATCCCTCTGTGTTTATTTAATTTCCAACTGGGGTTTTCGCATACATTTGAAATTGAGAGACCTCCCTTTTACAACCTTGTACACTTCTATATATTAAAAATACTTAAAAGGAAAATTCATGTCAATATTCAAACCTTCAAAATGTTAGCAGAGTTGTGATCCAAAACCCTCTATCTCAGCTCGCATCTACCAGTATCACAATCATCCATACAATAGCCACTACAGCGCATTCATCAACTCCTGTAAGAGCCCGATCTCCCTCAAAATTTTATGCAATCCTCCATCTCAATATCTCTTCCCCTTACTGAATCCTACAAGTACTTGAACAAACTCAATCCCTAGCCACCATGACACACGACATTTTTTGATAATCCATATCCTCATGCAGTCACAAGTCCAATTGAAACATTATGATTAGATATAGCCCAGGTTTACCCATAATCTATACTGATTTCACCTCTATACCCTCTGCATCTCATAACTTTCTCTTAAATAAAAGATCATATGTACCTAGCATGAAAAAGAATATTATTTGTGTATAATTTTTTCCATTATAACCATATATTTATCGAGTTCCTACCCACCTCATTTCATGTAAACAATCCACGCATGGGAGCAATAATTTTTATGGGGTAAACAAAACCTTATGAGTATGAATGGGAAGCCCCCACACCAAACACCTCTACTTATTGCTCTTTCCAATGCAAAAATCACTTTGCCAGAGTGGCATCATATAAACTAGGCCATCCATTTATCTCAATTGTTAAACATATTATTTCCCAATTCAATCAAAACTTGTAGTCTCCATTGTCCTCCAAGGTTCATTTCAATGTGTGTCAATACAACAAAAGTCATAAACTTAAATTTATACGCCCACTATTGCATCTTTTTAACCTCTTTACTTATTGTTCTTAGATGTGAGGATCTTACTCTTATAATCCTATGATGGTTTCAAATATTATCATTTTTATCCAGCCTAATAACAAATACACCTGTACTATCCACTCAAGCAGAAATCTCATGTTATGATGTGATTCAAAGCCTTAGTGAAAAACTTTTTGATAAAAACCTTATCACAATGTACTCTTAACAATTATAGTGAGTATCTTGATATATCCTATCCACACTCTTGGCACAGCCTATCCACCTATCCCATCTTATATTTTACTAGCTTGACACACATCTGAATATAATTGAAATTGTAAGGTTTCATCAACATATTATCAAAACTAGTTTGTCTGTCTCATTTCATGCATGCATTCCACATGTACATTAGACTCCTATTTTTGCCCCTTCTTTCCCTCTCTTCAATTTTATTAAGGGATGAATGCAACTGACAAGATCCCCTCGCTGACTCCAAGCGACAGTTTTAATTCGATCGCAACTCTTCATTTCGTCTCCCTTTGGTTTCTACGACACACACGACGGAAGCGATGCTCGATAGGGCAACCTCTTTCGGTAGCTTCTTCCGTTTCATCTGCGACTTAAAAAGATATTGGGTTTGTTGTGAGATTCAAGTTTGTTTGAGTTGCACGTTTGAAGCAGTGGATAGTAAAGGCAACCGAGACGGCAAATTATTGCATCAGGTCACCTGACAGAGAGATACGTTCAGTCTCTCTCTGTCTACAGTAACCTGCGCTTTACTGTAGCACTGCTACAGTAACCTGCGTTTTACTGTAGCACTGCTACAGTAAAGCGCAAGTTACTGTAGACAGAGAGAGACCGAACGCATCTCTGCGTTCGGTCACCTGACGCAATAATTTGCTGAGACCAAGAGAGTGAGAGCGAAGTGAGGTACAAGGATTGGCCGGCAACACAAGCAAGGTAAGATTAAAATTTCTAAATAAGGATTTATAATAAATAAAGATAATTTAATTAAGATATTGATAAATTATAATATGATTTTATATAAAAATTTTAAATGATTAAAGAAATTTAATAAAAAGAGAGAAAGAGAGAATGTTTAAAATAAAATTTTATTCTAATATATAATTATTTAAAATTAAAAATAAGATATGAGTTTTAATTGAAAATGGTAATTAAAAGAATTAATTATACAAATAATGTCTTGAATATTTAGTCATAATTAACATATTAAAAATGAAGAATAAAAAAGTAGTAAAAGTATATATCAAATATGATAATAAAGAAAATACTGTTTAAATAAATATATATAGAGAGAGAGAACGAATATTTTAAAATTCAATTCTAATTAGTGAATTAACTAAATAATTAGAGAGAGTAAGAGCAATTTATTAATTAATTTTATAACGACAAGGTCTTTATATAGACATTAAATCTATTGACTTCAAAGGAGTAAGAGTAAAATAGAGTAATACCTAAGTTCAAAGTGAATACTCATATGATAAAATTTAATATTGTCTCATAAAGAGCATATTACAGTAATTATTTTATATTCTCTTAAAAATTAAATGAATCAAAAGACAATAATACTTGCTTATTTAGTCTTCATTACCAGCTAAATCATAATTTATCTTTCACATACTCAATTGATTGGTCATTATAAGTTAAATAATGATTAGCATGTTATATTTTACATTATTACATAAAATTTATGAATGTTATATGAATGAAATGACTAGATATATATGATTGTATATGCATATTGAATAATGAAGTACACCCTCTTATATTAATGACTGGGAATACAATATACCCGAGTACATAAATGAAAAAGGAAAGGAAAATGAAAAACAAAAAGGAAATGAAAAAGGAGTACTTTCATTTGTACTATTTTTACGGTGTCTACTGTGACGGTTATATTATTTATAAAAAATATAAAAATATGATATGTTACACATATAAATATACATAACATTGATGGTCATACTCAAAATAAATTTTAAATAGAATTACTTTATATTTTAAATAAACATGCATATTATTCAAAAGGTATTTTTTACTGTAATTTAGAAACACAATATACTCACTGAGTTGTGACTCTGTCTTTTAGATTAGCTAAAATGAGTAATATATGAGAGAACATGTATCATAGACGCATGCTTAGAGTAAAAGATATTATAGCATTTTATTTAAAAAATTTGAGATTTTAATGGCTCTTTCTGTGTATGGGACTTAGATTATTAAGAAGCGAAAATGTAATCAACCGCTAACTGTCTGTTTCTATCTCATTAATTCGAGCCTCCGAGTTGAATCATGATCATAGCCTAGAAGTTACCATCGAGTTTTAACCATACATAACTACCAACAAGGAAAGAAATAGCTCTTTATAACTGGATCAAAGATCAATAAAAGGATATGAAACCCATATTGAACCAATCGATGACAGAGCGGCAGTCTTCAAGCTTGCTTGAGCCAAGAATCAATGATGCAACGACTTCAATTCAATAGGATCAAAGATAAAAAAAATTCTCCAATCCTACACCTACATTTGCACATGAGGGAGTTGTCAAGGGAGAGAAAACCAGATTTATACCTATGTTTCTGTAGAAGTTGTTGGACATAAGTTTGCCAGTTGTTGGGGCTGCTGCAGGAAGCACTAAAGTCGATGCCATTAAACCTAAGGATATTGAGTTCAAGGTCTCAAAGCAAAGGCAAACCAGCAATAGAAATACTTTAGGCATGGATTTCATGTATAAGGTCAGAAGTTGATTTGGGTTTCTTGATTTAACAATAACTCAAGCAAGATCTAATTAAAGCTAACTATAAAATATTATCAATTTATATGCCATTTCTATATGATGTAAGAAATCGCTGGCTAACATTCCTAGAGGGATTTATCATACATACAAAATATCATGTACTCAATCCCTCTAGAGGATAATTAAGAATCATATAGCAGCAATCCAGATTAACTTTGAAATGATTAACACGATCATGATTCATGAATGAGCCATGTAACCAAGTATGACCATTTCAAAAACCTGTCTAATAGAGCTTCCAGATTTTTGTTTACAGCCCTGCAAATGGGTCCAAGGCATTAATTTAGAAGTGCACACTAAATCCATTGCTTGAAAACTAATCTTTACAATACAAAGGAAACAGAATTTTAATTTAGGAATTCATTAGAATTCCACATAACTCTTAACAATACACAATGAAAAAGATTCATATTGCCGACCTAATGTAGCGGGATAAAAACTTGATGTTGTTGTTGTTGTAGAATTCCACATAAATTTTCTAATTCCATGCAGCATTTCAGAGAGGCTAACAAAGAAATTGTCCTTACAAACTTGTTGTCATTCAATTTTTATCTAGAACACATATCATAATCAAAATCAGATGTCCAACTAAAAGCAATTCAGTATACACGCTCACAAAATAATTTAAAAAGAGAAAAAGGATCAAAATGGTCATTTTTTTTAAAGGAATCAAAATAGTTTCATGGTGGGACTATTTTGGTTCATTCTTAAGAAGTTAAGGGACTAAAATGGTCATTTAATATAGTTGGAGACTATTTTGGTCTTTCATAAAGAGTCAATGGACCATTTTGACCATTTTTTAGATTAAAATAACTTAAAAACCAATAAAATGCAGGCAATAACATAATTAATGGTTCTTGGATGAACTTCATCGCACTCTTGCAATAATTTTAAATAGTTACAATGCAATGCTAATTATATATGAATAGAACGCCATTCATGATGACAGCCTACACCGCCACCGCCCTTCAGTAAGAAATAACTAGAAAATGAACATAATCGTACAAATATATTAATGAACTTGGCAATGTTTTATTTCTTCTTTAATTCAGAGGCAGGAGAAAGTAGAAACATATACATCATGAGGAAGCCTATCAAGCCTGTGTATTAGAGGCCAATTGTTTAATAACAAATGAACATGGGATAGTAAAAAAAGTAAGATAATGGAAAAATAGGAAGAAGATTGGAGAGAAGATAAAGGGGCGAGAAAGAAAGATGACTTCAAATGCACAAGCAATAACAGGCGTTTTGATTACCAAATTGCTCAGTTAATGATCAAATATAAATAATAAGCATAGGGAGGTCAATATATCCTACCATCATACCCAATTTCATCTTTCTGAAGTTCCTTTGTGAGATTTAGATGAGTGACGGGCATTTCTATCTATCTGTTTTTTTCGCTTTGGATTGCCAGCGGCAACAGGATTCAGCAAAGGACCAGACCAAGTCATTGCAGTTCCTTTCTGGTAAGGGAACACAGTTGAGAAGGACGCTTCCGGTGGATCAAAAGCAGGATCAGCGTAGTGTGAGGAGCCCAGTGGGAAGCCAAGTGCCCCATCCTGATGAGGTGGAGGAAATTTCTCACTCTTGCTCTTTGCATTTGCATGCGTAATAAGCCTCCTCTTCTGTGATTGAAAAAACAATGGGAAATAATAAGAGCAACTTGCATTGAATAAAAGGAGGATAAAGATAAATAACCAAGAAAGCTCAAAAAAAAGAAAAGAAGCAAGCCAAGTGAACTAAACAAATTGTCCATGATCTTGGTATTGGTTCCACAGTAGTGCGAAATGAGAATAATAAGTGCAAGAACATAGGTAAAAGGCTTGCATAACTGAAAAAATAGTATTCATGATTATCGTAAACATGTATAATAGGTATCCAAAGTTTATAGCTGGAATTTGAAAAGATTAAGAGGTTCATCCACATAACTTTTAATCCCATGAAGGCATTCAAATGTTCTGCATGTATAACTTATGAAATTTACTATCAACCAACTTTTGATGGATCAGTTACCCGTTACCTGTTAATTTGGAAAGACTAGTAACTAAGGTTTTGAAAACCGGACCAGACAACGAACCGGAACAAGGAGAGGTTCACGGTTCGACCGGTCTAACCGGGGTCGAACCGGATGACGTAATAAATAATAAGTATTATTTAAATTTAAATACAATAACATAAAAATAATTTCATTCAAAGTATGAGATAAAAATTAAATAAAAAAAAAACTATGAAACATAATAAAACTTATTATAATTAAGTATAAATAATATTTTAAAATCTCACATTAAAAGCCAAAAAAAATTTAAATATATTAATTATAAGAATTACCACTAAAAAAAATTATGATAATTTTAAAATTTAATATTTTTCAAATTTTAAATTTAATATTATATAACCATTTAATTAAATATATATTATTATTAATTTATTTACATATTTTAATATAATTTAATTCTAACATAAGTTTATTAAATTTAATATAAATTATTTCTTATTTATATTATATGATTAAAAATATTTTTACATGTTTTTATGAATATATGTATACAAAGTTTATTCTTATAAATTTATATCTAAAAATCATTAATAAATAAATTAAAATTATTAATGATAAATTATTTTTTTTATGTATATAAATAAATAAAATTTTTATGTTAACTAATAAAATAATCATCACTCACATAAAAAACAATTAATTTAAAAAAATCTCGTTGAAAAAATAGATTGTATACCCATTATATATTGCTATGAACTATATCAACTCTCTCATCTCTTTTCTTTAGTTTCCTACATCTCTTTAGAAACACTTTCTTGCTTTTGTTTTATATAGCATATTTAGATTCCTTACACAAAGAGAGCACATGGGGGAGATCATGTGAAGATTTGTTCATTGATGCTTGAGACCAAAAACACTTATTATATAAAATGTATTTAACTTTTAATTTAAATGTTTTTTAATATATATTCAATTATTTATTTTAAAAAAATACTAAAATTTGTGAGATTTGAACCGGCCAGTTCAAAATAACCGGACCGGGTTCGCCGTTGAACCGGCAGTTCTGACCGGTTCAGTCCGGTTGCTTTGCAGAAGCAGTTTTAGGCTGAACCGGACCGGCCTTGTGGACCGGTTCACGGTTGAACCGGTCTACCGGCCAGGTCCGGCCGGTTTTTAAAGCACTTTGCTTAGTTAACTATTATTACAATAAACTTTTAAATTCGAACAATGATTATTGTAGTGTTCAGCACGTATAATTTAGGCAACTACACTTTCAGCACAACTTAAGATGGTTTAGTTACCCCAAATGATATGAGAGGTCTTACAATCTAGTGTTTTTAATGCAATATAACATTCAATGTACAAAATCACCCAGCAAACATGTAAACTTTACATAACAAAAGCTATTAATCCAAAACAACTATTAACTACAATTGATAAATACTAAAAAAAGAAAAAAAAACAAAAAAAAAACAATTCAGATAATTTAGTTTAGCCATCTACACTACTATAAAGTAAGATAAGAACTAAGAACTAAGGATCATGAAAGCTACATAAAACCATATGAAAATGACAAATTCAAACTGTTGTAAACTTTTCTATTTTTATATTATACGAAACTGGATTAAGAACAATCTCACTTTCAACTAAAAAAAAGTAGAAGAAGAAGGGAAAGCACAAATCTCAATGTTTGTAGTCATTTGAAACATGAAGTCTATGTTGAGATGAACAAATTGTCATTCTAAACATTGACTTAATATTAATCTTTTAGTAGTTATTCCTATTTGATTTCAATTGAACTAATTCACTTTAATCATTTATATGACATTCTCAATGAGAATGTGTTATTTTCTTTGATTTTCTGATCCTAATACGAATCGATTCACTGCATGGTTTGGTTCGCTGTTGTTGTAGGCTTTCTTAAGGGGGGTTCACTGCTGATGTTTGGCTTCCATTAGGATTCTTGATTCCTCCATTATAGGATATATGTGATTCTTACAATTTCTTAAGGATAATTGACTCCCTCTTGTATTGACTTTCGTGTTCAGTTCCTTCAGCCATGATTTGAGATATTCTGTTTGCGCATTGAAGTTATAATGCCCTGCAATCTTCAGTTATAGAATTCCTTGTTTTTATAAAATCCAACTTTTTGAGTGGAGCAACCTACTCCGATTATTAATTTTTGTTAACTGAGGGGAACTCGTGATTATAAATAGGAGTGTCTGGAACATATCAAAGGAAAAAATTCAAATGATATCCTAAATGCATATTTTATCTTTATTATAGAGTGGCTGGATGTGAATCTTCCTAACAAAGTGAAGTTGAAAACTGCAACTATCTAGGGGAAGTTTTCTCCACGTAGTATCTTGAGACTTGGATTATTATTTAGGGATCTATTCTCTTTGTGATATTTTCTATTCTCTGGAATTAGTGATGAGTTTGTCATGTGATTGATTATTTTTAAATCTAATAATATTGATTTTTTTTTTATCGCCATGAGTTTCCAATCAAATGAGTGGTTCTTTTATGGCCCTGAATTTTTATTTGAGTTTTATATGACAGTTACAAAATTTTCATTTTCAAATTTAAAGGAAGGAATAGTTAATTAAATTACGGCATTGAACCAAGAATTTGAAAATGCGTGCGTGATTTTTATACATTCCTAAAGCTGCATTGGGAAACATCTGGCATGAAATTTTGTGTAAGAGTTTAAGTTTTTGACAAAATGTTAATTAACGCTTCGTTTGGGACGGCTTTTTTAGTGCTTCTTGAAGCAACTTTTTAATTTTTGTATTAAAAAGCTGCTTCAATAAGCAATAAAAAAGCCATCCCAAACGAATCCTAAAAGTGTGGATCACTATCATGGATAGTTAACTGATTGTTAAAGCATGAAATTTTAAAAATTTTATAAAATCAATGATTGAATTGCTTAATAAGCAAAAATCAAATGACTGAAGAGATCAATTTGACTAGAGAGCTAATTGAAACTTTAAAAACAACCTAATTTCATCAGCACTAGTAAGACGTTAATTATAATCACACTCCAACCACTCCTACAAAGGACCAAAAAACAAGCAAGAAGAAAAGGAGGAGAAGATTCTCTTCCAGAAATCCATCTGATCACAAGCAGCTCTAGGGATGAGGCCTCCATCTCACGCATGACTCTTCCACACCCGGTTCGCTCTCCCTCATGCCTCTTCAATTTCGTGCGATGCAGGAGAGCCGCAAGCACCCACTCAACTCCTCCTTTCTCCCCCACTCTTTCAGCCGCTCCAGCCAATCTCTAGCCCCATCTTCGCCGCCGGTTCTAGCATACAGACCTGACACTAAGGTTGTCAAAATCGGGTCACGGGTCGGGTTCGAGTTCAACCTGAAACTGATCCGACACTATTTGGGTAAACTCGAGCCATACCCATTTTTGAAAACGGGTCCGGTTTTTGGACCCAAACCCGACCCGCTTCGAGTTTGGGTCAACCCGATACGGCCTGAAACTCGGGCAATCGCGGCATTCGCGAAGCTGGAGAGGAATGTCGGACGCTAGACAGCGAAACGCCGCGGAAGTGGGATACAAAAGCAGGATGATGTTGGACGTCCGACGTGGGCATCGGGTTGACGGAAGCAGGACGCACGAGTGACACGGTCACACATGTGATGCTATGTGGTCACGCAGTCACACGGTCAGCCGGTCAACTAGGTAATTCTAGGTCATTCTCTAGTTTTTGGGTCAACCCGAATGCAACCTGATTTTACAAACGGGTCAAAATCCCTAACCGGAACTTGAAATTTTCTGTTCGGGTTCGGATCTGGGGTGTTTATTTTTTGTAATCAAGATGTCATACTCATGCATTTATACGTCTTACTTTACAGTGCACTTTGCTTGCATATATACATTCAATCATTGATGCTATTAAAATGTCAAAGTAGAATGTGTGAAACCCCGTAAGTTTTAAGAAACTCCGCAATTAAGCATGTTCATCCCAGAGAAATTATGGGATGGATGACCTCCTGGGAAGTTACACCAACATGAAAAAATCGTGAGGCCCTTAGGCCAAAGCGGACAATATCTCAATAAGAGTTTGGGCTGTCATAAATGGTATCAGAGCAATACATCAACCGGATGATGGGAACTAAGTGTCATATAAGAAAAAGTGTTATCTTATGGGAGCCACCTCTTGAATTTTGTATGGGACAAACTGCTATGTGGTGAGAGTCACCACTTGAACTTATAGGGACCACCTCTAGAATCATATATGTATGGTGAATGATTCTGAGATAAAGATGCTGACGATGATGTCAGTTACTTAAGTGGGAGAGATTGTGAATCCCCTCAAATAAAAGAAGCCAAACTCTTCAACATCAACGCGCCTGAAATTTCATTTAAGAAACTCCGTAGTTAAACTTGCTCATCTCGGAGAAATTTTGGAATAGGTGACCTTTTGGAAAGTTACACCTACAAGACAAAATCATGAGGCCCTTTGGCCAAAACGAACAATATCTCAATAGTTAAGAGTTTGGACTACTATAGAATGTATCTACGATGCTTGTAAAATTGAATATTCAAAGTAGAACGTAGCTAGGAGCCTAGGATTATATGTAAATTATAAAAGGCTTGTTGTATATTTATACATTTTAGTTTCAAAGGTTGTAAAAAGTTCGAAGATGTTTGTTTACATAAATAACTAGGGCTCCAAAAGATAATTCCCTCTTCTTTGAGGGGTATTCTCTTTTGAAATCCTATAGAAGACTTGGAGCTAGAAAAAAGTAAGTAAATACAATTGAACTTAAATTCATAGGAGTAGAAATTCAAGCTTGTTGCGATGCAGCTTGGCCACCTTACTTTTAAGTAGACTCTAAGTTGTACTCTGTTTTAAATTAATTAATAAAAGTTCTATTTGTATTGCTCCATACATTCATAAATCATATATTATGCATTGCGTTAGATAGGTGTGTTTGCATATTGAAATATTGATTAAATCCTAAATTATATCCTGACGCCTAGGATTAGAGCTACCCTATCTTGCATTAATAAGGTGATTGATTGTGTTTAGGATGTTATCTAGCGGCTCACTTCAAACTCGTATTAGCCAAGATTGTACACCTCTCGGTGTGTCGTATCTAACTCTTAATAAATTCTAAATCTATATTTTCTTCTAAAAAGAGTAAACCAATTTTCAATCTTCTAAACTTAAATCTTTAATCAAATCGTTATATCTTAAAAAAAATCGAATCTTCACTAAAGATAAAGAGAAGGCCACTTTACACCAAATTAAGAAAAGAATAAAATAGCATCCCTAATCGAAAGTTTTCTTAGGTTGAGGCTTAAGATGTAATTAACCACCGGGGGGGCTTGCACCCATGGGAACCCGACACCCACATCAAATAAACCCCCTTCATGCTGATGTATCAAACAAGAGAAAACTCATGACCATGAAATTATGTATATTATTATCCATTAAGATATGTAGGCAAAAGATGTTATTTTCTATGGATAATCATATGCATAATTCTATATGCTCTTTCATTGGCTTGCTTATGTAAAGTGTAAAAGTTTGCGACCGCTTTGTCGTAAGAGATAGTGTGATCGTACCATTTGTATTCTAAGCCCCTACTTGTAGTATCCTTACAGAGGCCCACAACTCCGTATTATAAAATATATGAATATGAAAAGCATCCAACCAAATAGTCCCTTAATACTTTGAAGGAACAATCACCAACTATCGAAAATGGGAAATTAAAAAAACAAAACAACTAATCATACTTTTAATCATATTAAGTAAAGGCATAAAAATGAATGCGGGCAAAATTAACATATTTCAATAAGGCAATCAAGATTTCTTATAATGCAGAAGGCCAAGTATTAGAAGAATTTAATGGTGTTTGAGATGTTTGAAGTCAAAAAAGGCATTTAATTACTAATTTTAGTAAGAAATTAAATGAAGTCCAATAAAAACATCCAAAATATGACGAGGAATTTTATGTGATTTTCAAGACTCTTCGAGATATAGAAATATATATTACTGACATAGTTTGTCCTATATTTTGATCATCAAGCTTTACATTATCTGAATTCACAAAAGAACTTAGAACATAAACATACTAAATGAATAGAACACATGCAATAATACACTTTTGTATTGAAATGAAGCATTAGGATTGAGAATAAGCCTCTTGATCCATTGAATTTTACATGGGGATATCTTTGATCAAAGTTTTTGAAATTGCAATTGAAATTTTCCCCATTTGTCTCCCTATTTACCATAAATTAACTCCACTTCGCAACTACTACTCATTCCTCTCCACATTTTAAGCCCTTGAACTCCTCTCAACATCTTTCTCCAACACAAAAAGAAATGGAGGAGCAATTCCCCAATCCACATAAGTATTCACGCCAAGTATGATCCCTCAGCAAACACTTAATGGAAGCAACCAAAGCCTTCTCCCTCATTAGCCCTCATTATCTACCCACTATAAACCAAACTACAAGCATTCTTCCTCCAATTCATAATAGGGTTCTACAATTTTTTTGTGTTTTATTTCATTACTAATAAATATATCCTCATATATTACCACTCCACCACGCAACTAACTATTACACTAGGGCTCAAGCGAGATTGAGATAGGGAGGCAAATAGCTAGCTTTGTCTTCTTCAATCGCCTTCGTCTCTCACCATCATTGTATTGTCGCATTCAGTATAGCTTCTTTGTCATCGTGCCATTATTGTGATTCAGCACATCCTCGAGCAAGCGGGATCAAGATAGAGGGACTAAGAGCTTCATTATCTTCCTTTAAGCTTCATCATCTTCATCGCCTATATGAAAGCCAGTCTAGGTCAAATTTTTGAGTGGGTTTGACATCAAGTCGGATGTGGGTGTCTTTTTTACAGCCTAGGTCAATGAACATATATTTTTTTCTCAAATAATTACGCAACTTTATTCATTTCATAGGTTCAGCTATCTTCATTGTTCTATAATCAATAACATATGTCACAACCTTTTTTTAATCCCCTTGCTCTCATTCATTGATATGTTTCTTGATTGTATGCTTGTTTTCACTATTTAAATAGTAAATATATGCAAAATTTAGTATTAAAATATATTATTTAATATTGAGATTTGTGATTCATATATTTACGATGATGAATCAAGTCAATATATAGATAGTTTATTTCACTTTTATCGTTTTCAAAATTATTTATAATTTTATGAGTTGTTCATTTTCCATTTTAAGGCTTATGCCTTGCCTCCCCAAGACAAAAGTCTTCAATTCCCAATTTCGTCTTTTTAAACATTGGGCTACAAGCCTACAACTCTAAGCCATGTTACTTAGCCTAGTTTCCTCCTCCAAGCATTCCATGCATTATAGCCAACTAGCATTTTACTCAGCTAAGTACATCATGCTCTACATAAATTATACCTACAAAGCTTGCATGCCAACTTACAAGTATAACCGACATCTACTGCCTTTTCCTATATCCAATGGCAACAAGCCCTACCACCTACAACGACATACATCTCTACGGCTTCTACATCAACCTGTAAGCCTACAACGCTTATTCTATTATAAGCCAAATTTTTAGAGAGACATTTAAACCCTTAATGGAAGAAGGCATCGTTTAAATCAATCTTATAGCCATTTATTGAGCCTACCGCAGATATTACATGGGTCGCCATCCCACACATGTATTTTGGTGCACATACCCACAACCTTGAGGAGCAAGCCAACAGATTCAAAACTCACTAACTTGTACACTCTGTGATATTCAGTCGACTTTAGTTTCTCGTAAGTATCTGTTTGACTCTTGCCAATGATCCCCAGACAACTTGTAGGCGTTTTGATTGAGAGGCATGGTAGCCTAGGGTACCCTTGGGATTGTGACCCTAGCATTACTTAATCCTACATGGTGATGTGATGTTGTGTTGTTTATATGTTACGTTGTGATTTAGACCATTTTGTATGTTTGTGCAAACATAAAATGAGCATATCGCGAGTTCAGAATAGTGATACAAAGATTGTCGCAAAATCCTCTTATAACACACCTATGCTGACATGCTAGCTCGAGGATGATACAGGAAGACAAGCACTGCACCAATACACGTACATCATCGGAGTAGTAAATCCATATGTGTCTTTGCATAGGTGAGTCTATCAACAGTGAGTGTAACATTATTTTTTGCGCTAACAATAGGCCTCTCAAACATACATATTCACATAACAGAACATTAGACCAACACACTTTAATACCATTGATTGACGACGTGATTCTAACAATAATGATCAGCCTCGTGAGCATACACTCGCATGAAGGTTGCTAGCCTCGCACCCGCACAAAATTGACTACGGATTTGCTACTAAGTTATAATGGTTATCCTCATGAGAACACACACTTACGTAGCCCATTAGCCTTATGCACTCCTAACGCACAATTGCTCGAGCGTGATGAGGATGTTCTATCTCACACCTTAGGTGTCAGCATTCATAGGTTGAGTGCTTTATTACACATTACTAATGTTTAATTGGCATAGGTTTAAACGTATTTATTAGATCTAGGTGTTTCTGTTGTGCATCTGATATGATGTCAATGATGAAATAATATAAGTCTAAGGTGTGATGTGTTGTGTTATGATGAGCTATGATAATGATAATATTCATGCAAATGGCATTTATTTTACAAGAGACCATGGGTGGCTAGATCCGAGGATTGAGAGTATAGGATCGATACTCTCTTTTTTTCCTACTTATCAGTTTCATTTCATAACTTATTACTTAAATATGCACACTTGTCTAGCTTTATTCTATGATTTATACTACCTAGGTTGGCAATTGTAGAGACGAGTAAAGTTTTAAGCTTAGACACCACTCACTTGTAAGTTATACTCAATGAAAATCAAAGCACGCCTACTTTGTAATTTCAGTAGAAGCAATGATTGGGCATATGGGTTCATCCTGCTAAACACGAATAGGTGACAAACATATGTGTTGTCAACCACTAACCTTGTTGACGCCTAAATCATATCATTCCCTTGTGAGTTAACATATAATCTAGGATCCACTCTACATAGACATCATATGTAAGAATTTTCACCATCTAGTCAATCTAAGGAGTGTCTCTCCCTTTTCCACTCTATTTTAGGAATGATTGACCTTTACTTTTATATACAACTACATGGATAAGATGGCATTTCTGACTTAGGCAGTATGTAAGTCCAAACTTCTAGCTTCTCTACTACATTGAAAATATAGTTCGACTTTCTTGGTCAAACACGATAAGTTATAAGTCTCATTTCAACATCTCTGTGACATTGACAAAATGTTTGCTTGATTCCAAACAATCAAGTTGTAAGTTTCATCATTTCAATCTCTATATATCATCTATTATATTGAGTAAATAATTAGGACCTCCACATAACTTTGATGTCTTCTCAACCATATTGAGAAGACATGAGGACCTTCTTGGTCATACACGACTACGTTGTAAGTCTCACTTTCACATTTTTCAAACATATTGAGGGGATGTTCGGGCATCTTAATCGTATAAGATTAAGCTGTAAGTCTCACCCTTTGGGTGTCTTTTCTATTATATTGAGCAGATGTCCAAATCTATATATCCATTCATTCCATATATTCTTTAACACATTGATAAAATATTCATACTTAATACTTTCATTCATCTCTTTTCTTCTTCTCTACTACATTAAGGATATCTTCAGACATTCTTAATCTCGAATGATCAAGTTATAAGCCCCATTTTAAATATAAACTCCATCACGTTGAGAAGATGCATTATTTTCCAACCCGTCAGTCTTAAAGCATAGGTAATCTTGCCAACCTCAACATATATCACCACATGATACTATAAATCCAATATGGATTTCTCACATAAAATGAGTGTAATTTTTGTCTGTGAGCATAAAATTATCCAAAACCTTGATTTACGAGGTTCCTTCAATGAGATAACATATAGTTGCTAATAAGAATCCTCGAGTCATCACATAACTAAATAGACCAAGGACACTAATAATTTCAAAACAATGGCACCATCCTCACTCGGTAGGATAGTTCTTACTTTCTAAAATCTCCTTATTCATTTTCTCCTAAACAGGTGTTGCTAAATGACACTATTTGTCCTATCTGGGAGCAACAAATCCCTCTTTCGCATCCTTTTCAGTGCCTTTAAGCCTACCCTTAGTTTCTATAAAGTCTTACCCCTTTCATTCTCTATAAAGTCATATAGGGTCCATTCTAACTATGGTCTAACCAAATATTCATCAATCTTATCAGATTTGAGCATAATCATTAAGTACTTAATCTAGAGTGTTCATGGACTCGCCCGAGATGTAATTGACTATTAAAGTTTGCCCTTCTAGGAAACCTCAATCCCCATAATTAAAATAAACTTTGTTTGGGGACGCATTCCTTATAAGAAAAATCTCTTGGATAGATATGCTCAATTTACCTTCCATTGATCCAAAAGGTTATTAAAAAGTGCATTGAACAGCTACAATCAGTCCTCTGCTACAATGCCGCAGGCGACTTTGAAGCCCAAAAGCACGTAATTGCTCTATAAAGCTTGCAATCGATTTAAAATTCACAAACCCTCTTTCAAACTCAAACCCATCAGCATATACTTCGATAAGCATGCTAAGCATCTGAACTTAATGTTTGAGATTGCTTATGAACGAGATATAAAGCAAGCTCAACTTCAAAAAGCATGCAAATACTCTAAAATACATGCAATTCATCTTGAAACCTCATAAACTCATATCCCCCCCCCCCCAAAAAAAAAAAAAATCAAGATCATCAACATATTATGCACGCTCTCAAGTAGGCCACTCAGCCTATGAGAAATCTAGAATCATATCACAAAGTCCTTGCAAAAAAAGAGCGCAATCACTAAGTAGTGTCTTATCTTCAATTTATTCAACCTTCTGAAAATTAACTTGGAACCACCAAAATGTCTCAGCAAAAAGCTGGAGCACGAATTTTCAGAGCCCACTTGTCTATTATCTATTCTATAAAATTAATTAGTAATTTTCTTTTGTGATTGAATGTTTTCAAACCTAATAATCTGATTTTTCCAATTGTGGAATGAGCTTCAAATTAATCAGATGATTCCCTTATAATCCTAAATTTTTAAGATATGACTCTATTATATGATTGTTTAATTATTATTTGCACGCAATTTACATATTTTAACTTTTCATCTGAAGGGGTAATTTGTTGTTAAATTAGATGAACTGTGAATTTCATATAATAAGGGAATTTTTTGTAAATCTCAACCTAAATCTGCATTAACAATATCCACATGAGAAAAAAAAATAAGAAAATGGAAAAAAATTTCCGAAAAACAAGCCTCAAGCTTGCGTGAGAAGAAAACCACAAACTGAATTATTCAAATCTCATATTTGATTAAAGAACAAAATCTAGAAATAGAAAAAGAACGATTTCCACGTTACAATATGAATTTTATTCAAACAATGTATAATCTTGCATGACTCCGAATTCCCATAGTTATATATGATAAAAATAATATATTACTAATAAACTACTAATAAGTTACTAACAAACTGGTGATAAAAATGTTAACAATTTGCTAACAAATAATCAACAAAATGCTATTAAATTTCTCACGAGCTTAATGTTATCACAAAATAGAACTCAGATTTTGTGTCCACATCACCATTAGCAATGAATAGAAAAGAAAATATGGATAGGCTTAAATGCCTAAAATAATGAAATCTTAACATATGATAACTCAATGACTCATTAAAAAATAATGAAATATTAAATGATATAACAAAATAATAAATGAAATAACAAAATAAAGAAATCTTACAGACCTAAAATAACCCAACGATTTTGTTTCCGCATCACTATTAACAATATATGGACAAGAAAATATAAATAGGTTTAAAAGAAAAAAATGCGTACATCAAGATTTGCTTGAAGCTCAGCATTAGCTTCTGGAGCAGGAACCGCTCTATGCCGTTCACGTGTGTGCATCTTCTTTGGGCCTTCAGCATTGGTTCTTCCACCAGCAGCCCGTAACCTACGATCACATATATCTTGTTTTAATCGAAGGACATGAATAACTCGTGTTGTTTAAGATTCACAACATCTAGATAGGTAAATTCATCGCCAAGATAAGGTTGCAATAAAAATAAAAATGAAATTTAAATTAAACAGTGCTCAAAACATACTTTAGAAATATGTTCTTTAAGAAGAAGCACAAAACAATAATGTGCACTTTGACAGATTTTTAAATTCAAAAACCTGTGAGGTTTAAGGAATAATATTAACTGTGTTTCAGCTGTTTGGCTAAAGATCTACACTATAATTCATACACAAGACGACTAAAAAGCTACCAACATCAATATGCAGGTAAGTCCTTTTAGTCAGCAATCAGTATAGCAAATGCAAGTCAAGGATGAAAGATTAATTAGTTGAAGGTAACCAACAAATTTATCTGTATCATTCTATAATAAAAAGGTACACAAAATTGCTTCAAAGTTATAGATTATGAAAAGAGTAGCAAGTAAAATGTAACCATAGTTATGCTGCACATCCAAATCTTAAATGTTAATCAACGGCCTGTGCATTTCCTGTTGTGCACGAGAAACCAACAGGCAGGAAAGACACCCGCCATAATGCTGAGATGTTTGATAGGCATTGGCATGTGCTTTGTATAAGATGGTGTGCATGGCAAACCCTCCAATTACAGGGGCGGAACCGGCCATAATTTTCAGGGGGGGCAAACTTATAAGTAACTGTTGACATATATGTCGGGGGTCCAAGGGGGCGCTGCCCCCTGGCAAGGTTCGACCTGATCGGGGGCAATTGCCTAAAGACCATAATATTTTAATATTTTTAGGGGAGGCAATTGCCTAAAAACCCTTGTAATAAAAACTAAAAAAATAATTGAAGGGGGACAAATTACCTAAATAGTAGTATAATGAACAAAAAAAAATTTCAGGGGGGACAAGTGGCCCCCCTAGACTCCAAAGGGTTCCACCCCTGCCTCCAAGCATACCTCAATCCTCCTACACTTAGAGCGGGGTAACTCGTTTGAAAATGTAGAGTGTACAAGTGTGTTTTCAAATCATTAAACAAGATAAATCACTTCTCTGTAAGCCAAAATCCATAGGGAAAAAGCATAGAACTGTAGACCCGCGAATTCTTTTAAGTTTCTACCTTAAAGCTTACCTGCTTCTCATCAACGTCAGAAAATAAAAGTTATTTTTCATTTCTATTAGTATCAATTGTCAATTTGCTAGTGAAGAAATTATTTAGGGAAATTGAAATCGAATTTTATTCCCTGAAATCATTACATATATATAAACTCTAGGAGAATAATGTTGTCTCAAGAAAAATGGTACGAATACATGAATCCCGCTTTACAGCCGTAAGATTCCATTTCCCTTAAATCAGATTATAGTTAACCAGATTTTCCCTGAGCGTAATGTCAGGATTTAAAGATCTGGGCCCTTACTTCCTATGAGCCCAAGCACTCATAGTTAATTACCTCTCTTACCACGTAAGAGAGAACTCTCGATTAAGAATGAATAAATTTTAGATATTTTTAGTCTCAACTCTCAATAGTGGGAAGAATGGATGTAAACCCGATCAAGATCCCATGGTTCCGTCGTCCCGGGTATACCATAGATTTCAGTCTACCAATACTAAGTCACTAACAACCATTAACCGTAGTGTCCAGGGAATCTGATTACGGCCATGGGTTGCCTGCTCTCAGGGATACCGAGTAGACTAAAGTGGTAAGATTTGAGTTTTAAATTAATTAGGTGTTTTGGATTTTACATCTATTAGAATACCCAGAAATTAATTTAGTTTGAAATTTATGACTTTGTTTAGAAGTAAACCCGAAGTTTAGATTAGAGTGGGTCTTATGACTTCTTTATGAAGTAGCTCAGGTATTTGGATTTATGTTAGGACTTACGGCTTTCATAAAAAGTAGTCCGGGGATTTGATTTGGAATGGGGTTTACTGCTCTATTTATGAGTCGCCCAAAGATGGGTCTTACAACCTAACTCTACAGCAAGGCTGCCCAGAGGTTTTAAATTTGATTGTTTAGGGTTTAGGATCATCATTATTTACTTAACAATTTTCTTAAAAAACGTGGGACTTACGAATTCACTTAGAAGTAGCTCGCTAGTGTGTCTTATAACCTAACCCTATATGTTAGGATGCCCGAAGGCCTTAATTAATTGGATAAGAAATCCCACGATAGAAATTTCATAAGCTTTCAATATAGGAATCACAATTATTGTATTTTAAAATATTATTAAAATATAAAATTCTTTCTTGAGGCTTTTGCCTTGATTTTTCAATAAGAGTTGTTCATATGATTAGATCTAGGTAGGGACCTACAACCTCTACTAAGAGTAGCCAGAAGATTTCAGTTGGGAAGGTTTTAGTGCTTCCTTAGAAGTTTCCTAATGATAGTTCTTACGACCTAATTCTGTAAGTTAAGTGGCCCGAGTGATGGGTCTTATAACCTAACCCTATAGACTAGGATACCCGAGAGAAGGATCTAGGGTTGTATTATCACCTAAATATTTTTCGTAGATGTTGGACTTACGACTTCTATTAGAAGTGGCCGATGTTTTAATTAGGGTTTATATATTAGGTTAATTTCTATCTAAAACTTTTCCCTAAAGTTGGGCTTACGACTTTCCTTTGAAAGTTATCGTGTAGTGGGTCTTACAACCAAGTTCGTATAAACAAGGTTGTCCAAAGGTTTTAAATTTGAATGTGTTTGTTGAGTTGACACCAGTGTTTTGAGAGGTTTGACACTTGCGTTAGTATATTAGTTGTTCTGTGTTCGTAGTCTTTTCTTACCACAGTAGTCCACTATACTCATTTTTTGGCATTGTTGCTCTACTAGCTTTCTAGTAGTTTTACTTTACTGTTTGTTTTTGTGCTTGTAGTTCTCTTTTTGCTACTATTGCCTACGTTTTATTTTATTATTTTGTGTTCACTTTTGTCTGCTTGTTTGAAGGTACGCGATACTTGCGGCAGATCAGGGAGCTCGCAGATAGCTGTAGGAACTCGTATAGGAGGGATCTTTTGGAGAATTCTATGGAGATTTTGAGAGTTGTATTGATTGGAGAGTTGTATTGAGTTGAAAGTTATTGGAGAGTTTGTGAGGATTGTGTTGAGAGCTTGTATATTTTTTATTAGTGGAAACATTATTTCTCTTCCTACATTTTCTTTTACGCTTAACTAATTAATTAATTATCTAAAAATTAAAAAAAATTAGTTAGTTATATTAATTTCAATTTTCAAAACTCACATACTTTAAAACTCTCAAAATTTAAAGCTCTTGTATTTTAAAAAATTCATTTAAAACGCTCTTGTATTTTGAACAACTCACGGATTTTAATTAAATCAATTTCATCAATCAATATTAATTATTTTCACTAATTGATTTCTTTAAATAATTTTTTAAATTAATCAAATTTAATTAACTAATTAATTTTGATTAATTAATTTCAATTAACTAATTATTTTGATTAATTAATTTTAACTAATTAATTAAGTTTAACTAATCATTTTATTTCAATTAATTAACCTCAATTAATTAATTAGTTAATTTTTTTGTTAATTCATTTCAATTAATTAATTAATTAAAAATAATTAATTTTAAATTATTTAATAAATCTCAATCAATTAATTATAATTAATCAATTAGATTAATTAATCGACTAAATTAAATAAAATTGATTTGTTTTCCAATTGCTCCAAAAAGTTATATAATTTTTTTCGCGTATATATATATATATATATATATATATATTATTCATATAATATAACACTTATGCATTATATAATATATTATAAAAAAAAGATAAAGAGAGAGATTCGATTGGATTTGGGTCGGAGACCAGGAGTGGCGCCGGCATTATAGGAGGTGAAGTCCAAAGAGGTTGGTGTTCTCTACGGTGTCGTTCGAGCAGGCGGAGGGCTTTAGCGGAAGTGAGGGAGTTCAAATCCCTTTTGATCGTCTCTGCCAGTCATTTTAAAGTAATGATCGGGCAGTTACATGTTTTTGAATGAACAATTACTTCGTTTGGTGATATCCGTCGTAAGGTGGGGCCGGCTTCGAAGGCAAGTGTTTATGTTCTCCTTTGTTTTTATTATGTTTCCTTCTTTTATAGTCGACAAATCAATTGGAAAAAAAAAGATATTTAATCTAATTAATTATAATAAACATAAGATTGAAGGAACTCTCATGGTTAATTTGGTCTCCCAAAGCCCTCGGTCATCGAGCTAATTCGGCCAAGATGGTTTTAAAATACAAGACCTCGTCGATTTTAAATCCGGACGGGAAGAATTTAAATTGAAGACCACGTGTCGTCGACCTTAGGTCTGACTGAAATGGTTTTAAATTCAAGGCCTCGTGTCGTCGACCTTAGGTTCGACCGGGAAGAAAATATAGGCAAAGTGTCATCCTGATTTCTCCCTCGGTGGAGAGGGGACGCCGAGAGGCTGCCGAAATTTCCTCGAAAATTCTGAATTTTAGCGGGATTTTAGAAAACGCAGATCTTTAAAATTTTTTTAAAAAAATTAGAGCAATGTCAATTTGATTTCTAATCTAGGAAAAATTGAATTGAAACATTGCATGAAGGGGAAAACTCTTCCACATTTTGGATAACTTCCTTTCCACAAGTCTCTGAAACTTTCTTGCATGCCGAAAGTAAAATGACTTGAAAACAAATTTCCTACTAGAGCTAGATTACTGTGCGAAATGGAAAGAGTTGCCCTCTTTGCCTACTAAGCCAAAGAGCTTGAAGTTATCTACAATGACTCTTGTTAAATATCAGAATTGTTGGAAACATAAACCCACATTTTTATGATAAAATTTCTTTGTAAATTTCATCTTTATAGACATGTATACAAAGCAATCAACTCTCAAAACAAACTAAACTTACAAACAACTCAAACTCAAATCAAACAGAACTCAAACAAAACCCTACAAATTCCTATACAAAACTCCCTACAACATAAACTGAAACTCTCCAACAGAACAACTAAAACACTACACCGTGTCAAAATCTCGAAATGCCAAAATCACAAACTCAAACCAACTTATAACCCTTTCAAATTCTCTAAATAACAAATCCTAAACAACTGACATCCTCTCAACAAACAAACAATCAAAAACACAAAATCCTTGGGCAGCCTTGTTTATAAGAACTTGGTTGTAAGACCCACTACCCTGCAACTTTCGTAGAAAAGCAATAAGCCCGATCTTAGGGGAAAGTATCAGGTAAAATTGACCTAACTCCTAATCCCCAATTAAAACCTCCGGTCACTTCTAATAGAAGTTGTAAGTCCGACATCTGAGGGAAATGTTTAGGTGATAATACAACCCTAGACCCCTCACCCAGGCATCCTAGCCTATAGGGTTAGGTTGTAAGACCCACCAATAGGCCACTTCTAAGTGAAGTCGTAAGTCTCATGTGTTAGGGATACTTTTAAAACAAATTATAATAACCCTAACGCTCCTACAAATAGCCAAGCAACTTTTAAGGAAGCCACAAATCTTCCAACCAACCTTCCGATCAAAATTTATGGGCATCCTAGTCTATAGGAGTAGGTTGTAAGACCCGCTATTGAGCAACTTCTATCTGAAGTTGTAAGCCCCACATTTTAGAAAAATTGTTAAATAAATAACAATGATCCTAAACCCCAAACAATTAAATTTAAACCAATGGGCATTTTCGTCTAAAAGGATTAAGTTGTAAGACCCACCTTTTAAAGCTATTTCCTAAGGGAAATCATAAATCATACCAATCAATTAAAACATTCGGACAGCCTCACTATAGAGTTAGATTGTAATACCCATCTTTGGGCAACTCATAAATAGAGCAGTAAGCCCCATTCCAAATTAAATCCCCAGGCTACTTTCTACGAAAGCTGTAAATCCCAACCCAAATTTAAATCCCTAGGCTACTTCCTGAAGAAGTCATAAGACCCGCTCCAAACTAAATTCCTGGGTTACTTCTAAACAAAGTCATAAATCTCAAACTAAATAAATCTCTGGGTATTCTAATATATGTAAAACTCAAAACACCTAACAAAATCAAAACTCATATTTAACCACTTCAGTCTACTCGGGATCCCAGAGAGGAGGCAACCCATGACTGCTAATCAGATTCTCTGGATACTACGGTCAATAATTGTTAGCGTTGGTAGACTGAAATCTACGGTATACCCGGGACGACGGAACCATGGGATCTTGATAGGGTTACCTCCATCTTCCCACTATTTAGACTAAAAATATCTAAAATTTATTCATCCTTAATCAAGAGTTCCCTCTTACATAGTAAGAGGGGTAAATAATTATGAGTGCTTGCACTCATAGGAAGTAAGGACCTCAGATCTATAAACACTGACACTACCCTCAGGGAAAATCTGATTAACTATAATCTGATTTAAGGGAAATGAAATCCTACGGCTGCAAAGCGGGATCCATACATCCATGACATTTTTCTTGAGCCAACAGGCTTGCTCCTATCTTGTGAATAAATATGAACAAAGGTAGAGCACCCAAAAATTTAAGGTGGAAGATTTGATGATATGAATTGAGTATGAGGATAAGCTTTAAATAGAGTTTATCTAGGTATTTCCAATTTTAGTACCCGAGTAGGTAACCTATTTATTAGGTATGCAGCAGTAAGAATGGTCTCCCCTCATAGATATTTTGGTACTTTAGAGAATAGTATTATAGATCTGTCAACTTCCAGGAGTTGCCTATTTTTCCACTCAGTTATCCCATTTTGTTGAGGCGTATACGCACATGAACTCACTTAGATTATCCCTTGGCTTGATAGGTATTCTCTCATTATATAATAAAAATACTCTCCCATTTTTTGAGTTTAAGATTTAAATTTTGTATCAAACTGGTTTTGAATCATCAGTTGAAAATTTAAATGATTTGAATATCCTTTCAACTCCAAATTTTTCCTTCCTTAAATAAACCAAAATGAGTCCAGTATAATCATGAACAAATATCACAAACCACCTGGCACCACTTATATTTTTAACCTTTGAGGGTCCCTAAATATCACTATGGATCAAGGTAAAGGGCTTAAATGGTTGATAAAGAACAATTGGGTAAGATGATCGGGTATGTTTAGCCAATTGGCAAGTTTCACATTTTGAACAAACTTGGGTTTTTATTAATAAATAAATTGGAAAAAGCCTTTCAAGATACATGAAATTTAGATTACCTAACCTATAATGCCACATGATAATCTCTCTATCTTGACCGACTCTAGAATTACTCTCAACAAACTGACTCACAATAGGATGATTCTTAGCAGCAATTAAGGATTTGGTTGTCTTGAACACATCTCAGGATTGTCGATCTTCTTCTCCGAACCAAGTTCCTAAAAAATACATGAATTATTGGAGAAAATTGTTGAGCAATTACTATCACGAGTAATGCAATCAAAAATTTGGGAGAGGGACCCAAATTTTTTATCACAAAAAACAAAAACAACTTCCTATATAAAAGAAGACAAAATGCTCAAAAAGAAGAGATAACTTAGAAATTTTAGAACAAATTCTTACATTTCATATAAACAAACACTTTTATAAATAAAGACATACAACTCTTAAAATTAAACGACTTACAAACAAAGAATATAATAGTAAGACACCCTAAACTTGCTTCACTTAGAGACGAAGGATACAGATGGGGTGGTCACTTGCGGAGAGACGGAAGAGGTTAGAAGCCGAGACGAAGGGTGGAAAGAGCTCACAAGATTTCCAAAGGAGGTGAGAAGAAGAAGTGGACAAAACTCGCAAGCTTTTCCAACAAAACCCGCAGGTTTACATTTCCAAAAATCATTCACATAATATTTTCTAAAACAGCCACAAACAATTCCTATTTATAGGCATGAAAGGGGAATACAAACAGTTCCAAAACATTAATTAAAAGTTGAAAATATAAGGCCAAAAGACACCTAAAAAATTGTAGTAGAAAACTGCACATAAATCAGCAAAAGACTCTTGGAATTCCCCCCAAACAGCTACCAAATCAGTCCCCATAAAGCTATCCAAATTCTGTCCAAAAATAGCCCCCAAAAACTCTTCAAATACTTAATTAAATGGGGGAAATGAAAGGCCAACAGCCACCATACAGCAGTCCCCAAACTGCACAGGAAATAGAGCACCAAAAGCCACGAGAAAAGCCCCCCAGCAGCCACGAGAAAGCAGTCCAGCACCGGAACCAAGCAGGGAACCCAACAGCCAGTCACAGAACCAAGGAGCCAAAGGCACGGAATTCCTCCCAGCACAGGGAAACTAGCAGCCAGTCATGGAACCAAGGAGACAATGCACAGGAACCCAACAGCCATATTCGGAAATCCAAGGGACAAGCATGGGAGAAGAAAAGGGGAAAGGAAGAGACAATTCCAAGTAATAATGACTAATAAATGAACTAAAAACAGCTCATCATGAGCTAAATTTTAGCTCAAAACATTAATGAGCTAGCAAGCTCAAGGGAAGTCAAAACCAAACTTTTTTGGGTTTGATTTGACCCCCCTTTGCCTACATCAACGAGTCAACTTACTAATGAAAATCAGATTGCACTCAAGAATGGGCACATAAAGCACCGATTTAAGGGTGATAGCTTCTGTGACAAAAGTGGAACCAATTCTCAAAACTTTGGATGTTGAGCTATCAGCAACCATAACTACTCAATTTGAATGATAAAGTTGATTGTCATGGAGTATGATGTCTCATGTCATGTATCTAATGCTCTTAAGTCAATAACTCAAAATTTTAACTGTTTTATACCTAAGTGAGCATGTAGGCTGGTAGCAGGTTCTGGAAATTGTTAGTTCGTGATGTTGTTAAGCAGTATGTTCTATAAAGTGTTAGTTCGTGATTTGTTAAGCAGCAACTTCAGCATCTTCATCTCTAAATGCTCCTTGGTAAAAGGAATGGCTTCAATTTTGATGGATTGATCATGCGTGGTGCTAACAGAATTCGTCTTACTTTCTTGTGCTGATTTGTTTGCCTTCCAATCAGCTTGTTTTTCATAAATCTTCCAACATGTCTCATTTGTATGTCCTTGTTTGGCATAGTGAACAAACCATGGTCTTCCTCCCCTCTTTTGATGTCAATTTTCAACATGTGAGCGGTTTCAATTGTTGTGGACCATAAGAACATTTCCTTCAACCTTTGGAGATCCTTGTAGACCTCCCAACATGACATTTCTTCTTGATGCTATCTAGGTTCTAAAACATGTAGGAGAACACTAGGAATGCAAATGAAAAAACTCTCTTTCAATATAACATAAAACAAATACAAATATTAGAAACTAAGTAGGAAACATAACTTAAAAAATTGTTAGAAAGACATACGAAATAACCAAACTATATTAAAATACCCTCATAACAACCTTAAAAAGTCACCTCACGTGCAAATCATGAAAATAGAGAAGGGTGCTTAAAGGAAAAAATCAAATCAAAGATTCACACAAAAATTTAAATCCAGTTCAACCAACGCTCCTCCGACAAATACAGCAAAACAAGGCTCAACAACACCATTCAGCTCACAATTCTTTTGAGAAGAAAGATACAAATGGAAGGGTAATCGTGAAGAGAAGACCGAAAAGAAAAAATAGGACTATGAAGAAGATGGCTCTCAAGCTAGGATAAACCCTCATGTTTGAATTTATTTTCACCAACAACAACCCCTTCCAACAGTTATTCAACCACTATTTATAGGAGAAAGAAGGGAAAAACATTTAATTAATCACATAAAGGTGTCACCAAAACAACCAATGGGAACCCATCAATATATCCCATTTAATGTGAAGTTAACGCACATAACATAGGAATCAACAAGGGGGTTAACCTGAACAGCTAGCAACAGGGATACCGAACCAAACAGGCAACCAACGTAGGGAAACCGAACCAACAGGCAGCCAGTAGCAGGGAAACCGAGGGTCAGCAGGGAAACCGAGGATCAGCAAGGAAAATAGTGAGCGAGCAGGGAATATGAGGAGACACAAGAAATAGAACACCAAATGGAGTGAAACTACCTAAAAGCACCAAACCCGAGCATGATCATGGGTTGTTTTCCATCATAGGGTATTACAAATAAAAAGAAACATAGAGTCAAAAACATAGAAAAATTAAAAAAAAAACATCAAAAACATTGAATAATAATTCTTGATTGCATCACTTCTGCTCTTTTCCCTTCGAACACCATCCAAATTCTTGTTCAAACCCATCAAGAATTTGAATATTCTTTTTGCCTCAACAATCTTCCGGTGAAGTGTGTCATCTTTCGGGCATTTCCATTGACATTGTTCAAAATATCTAATTATCGTCAATAACGGGTTAGAGTATTAAAATATTGTGTCACCATTAGGTCCTCTTGTTGGTAGTCGTGAAGGATAGTCTCAATTGTGAATAGCATGGAATTGTTGTCAGAAATGGCGTAGGACTCTTTAACAGCCTCCCATATTTCTTGGGTCGTCCAGTAAAGAAAGTTCTCACCGATTTCTACATTCATAGAGTTGATAAGCCAAGACATGACATGATGATTCTCTTCTTTTCATTTTCTGTAGAGATGATCAATTTGTGATGTTATAGGGGTTCACCAGTGAGATAGTCTTCTTTCTCTCTCCCGCAAATAAACATTCTCACCGATTGAGACCATTACAAAAAAAATTGCCCATTAAATCTGAGATTTTTTATGAGAGAACAAAGAAGAGAAGAGTTGTCTGCATATCCAGAGTTTGTTTAAACTGGTAATATTTGGGTAGGAGAATGAGATCTTGCTATCCATGTATATGGCTGAGTTTCCTCAACAGAAAGAGAAGATGAATTTTAGGCAAGTGCTACTGGTGCTTGAAGAGAGGCTATTGGTAGGATGATGGAGAGTTACCGTTGGCTAAAGGTTGGAAGAAAGGGATGAAGGTTTGTCATCGACACTCAGAGAAGGCTTAGGATTTTCCCAACCTCCGATACCATGAAGAAATTGTTTAAGGAAATTGAATTCGAAATTTATTCTTTGGAATCATTACATATATATACACTATAGAAAAATAAATGAAAAAAAAAAGACATTTAATCTAATTAATTTTAATAAACAGAAGAGGAAAGTCATTTAATCTAATTGATTTCATTTAATCTAATTAATTCTAATAATTATATCTCACGGATCTTGGAATCAATCCCACAGATCTTGGTCTCATAAGCGGAAATCTCCAACTGCAGCCCACGGATTGCTGAACTATCAAAGCCGTGGGCCCCTCCTTGATGTGTGATTCAACAAGTAGTTTATGGTTAAAGTTTTGTAAAGTAAAATATCAAATTTGATTCAGAAATGTGAGGGTTCTGTGAATCATCGGGGTTTGGTAACAGTCTGAAAAGGCCAGTAGGTTTGACCTGACCCAAACGCTATACAGTGAGATGAAAGTCCTGATTAAAGTAAAAACCATAATCACATGAAACATGAGTAAAACTACATGCAAAAAAAAAAAAAAAAACCTTTAGTTGTGGCTGCACGCCTCTCTTTTAGAAGTGTTAAGGAAGGTCCTGAGAAGTTCAAATTATGTTGAAGGAGTTGGATTTTACAAAGTTTACTAAAATCAATACAAGGATGTGACGCAAAATCTCCGTAATTATTTTGCAAGTTTGGAAAAAATATTGAACCAAACACAATGCTAGATCAACATACGGAAATTTTATGAACAAATGGAGTAATCAAATGGAAATTACAAAATTAAAAGGGAAGCGAGCATATAACCTCCGGGCTTCCTCGTCCCTTAATTTAGCATCCATTTCCTTGCTTGGAGGATAATGTGGCAAACTTGAAGGCTCGCAAGCAAATGGCTCAATTCCAAAGAACTGTTAAAAAAAATGCACATATATACATACAAAGGTAAGTGACCCATAGGAAAGAAAACATTAAACTACATGATATACCAGACACAAATAAATACAGCAAAACATAATTTTTAATACAACCAAAAAATTATATTCTTTGAGCATAAGAAGCAAAGAAAATTAAATTCGTATAAATTTTCCACCAAAACTGTATTGTAACAATCTTTAGCCATTTGGATCAAACTTTTGAGGAAACTAAAGCAAACATTATTTTGTACTTTAGGAACCAGCCTTCAAATTACTTTACCGGCATACAAAGAATATATTTACCAATGAGACAAACAAGAAGAAATTAGGTAAACCTAAAATACATGGAATATGGTTAGGCACACAGCCCAAATCAATGAATCTATAGCAGTGAAATTTGCATGATCAATATCTTGCTGGATGAGGCGATTATTTAATATCAAAAAACAATGCTGGTACCTATGATGGGGTAGATGGACAAATTGCATGTAATGCTGATGACCTCATTTTTAAATGAAATTTATAATCATCATCTAGTTTTTGGAATTGAACCGAGGCAGTCAAATCGACCTAAATCAAACAAATTTTAATCAAATTAAATCCAACTCAAATCCTTTAAATCAGATAATATTCAACTCAATTTCAACTTAAGTCGGCAACTTGATTCGAACTAAATAAGTCCAAACAGTCTCAAATCCAATTAAAAATAATTAAATTCGTTCAACAAAACTTGATCTCAATCTAAATTATTTCACCTCGAGTCAATTTAAATCAAGTTATAATCCTTGTCGACTCATTTTGGAATCGAATAGAACTCAAGCTAAATTAATCCTAATTTAAATTAAATTTGGCTGAAACAGATTCGAGCTGAATTAAATCGAGTATCACTTATTTAAACTAAATAAAGTAAAATTAGGTCAAACTAATCCAAATCAAATCCAAAATTGGCATATTCATTTCAGCCATTAACCCAATTTAGCCACCTAAGCTTTTCCATTTTTTTCTTAAATCAGAAAAATCCATAATCCAAAGGCTGAAATTAAAAATGTTGTAGCTTATTCAACAACAACATCAAGCCTTTATCCCACTACATGGGGTCGGTTACATGAATCCTTTTTTTCTGCATTGTGTCCTGTTAAGAGTAAATTTCTCATTTAAATATAATAAAAAAGAGTCATTTATAATATTCTCTAACCAAGTCTTTTTAGGTATACCTCTATCTTTCTTAACAAAAGCCAAATCTAATACGTTTACTTTCTGATAGGAAACACTTGAAGATTTCAAGTAGTTCCTATCACTTTCTAGAAAACAGCAAGAGATCTCTACGAATTCAATGGAAAAAAACATAGAAAACAGCTGCTTTATGGAGAAGAAAATAACTAAAGGAAGAAAAACAAGCAAGATACATGTGATCCTCTATTCGAGAGGAGGATCTCTCTCCCAAATCTCTAGATGCCTCTAGAGCCCAAAGAAACCAAAAGGATCTCAAATTTCAACCAAATTCAAGATGTCCTAACCCTAGGAAAACAAACTATTTAATGCATACAAATCAAAAGGAAATCCCTAAACAGTCCCTACATTCAAATTTCCCTCCCAATTCTCTCAAAAAATCTTCCAAAAAAGCTACCATGGATCTCGCGGCATCCGCGGCATGCGCAAGAGGCGGAGCCGGTCCCGTGTGGACCGGCAAAACCAGTCTAACAATACTCCCCTTCCAAAGATCTGTCTTGTCCGCTAGGTGGAAAGACGACACCCTCCTCCATTCCTTCTTCATCACAAACGGTAAGAACCTGAAGACTTTGGTCCTTACACCTGTGCCCTGGCGTATACCTCTCGTCACATCTAAAAAGATCCCCTCCCTTCTTCTGTAATTCTGTTTCTGTGAGCTTCTTGAAGTTATCTCCAAGTCTTCCTCCGACAGTTTTCTCCTTCGAAGTCTCCCTAAGAGTATCCAATGTTAGCTCCTTCGGCGCAAAAAAGGTGCTTGTCATCCTATACGAGCCTCCTGAACTGCTCCCTCCTGCTCCTTTTTGCAGGTGCCTCTGATCCTCCACCAAATGAGCTAGCTCCATAGACTCTCCCAAGTCCCGAGGTCTCATCACTCTGACTATTGCACGGATCTTTGGCTTAAGTCCCTTCATAAAATTCCCCTCCAGTACAGACTCTTAAAGTCGATCCAATGGACTGGCAAGGTACTCAAATTGCTCACGGTACTCCATCACGGTCCCCTCCTGCATCAAAGAGAAGAATTGCTCATAGAAGTCTCCTCCTATACTGGTTTGGAAACATTCCAACAGGCAATCCTTAAACTCCCTCCAGGTCCTTATTGGTCGCCTCGTATCCATCCATTGGTACCATGCTAAAGCTTTCCCTTCCAAGCACATCCCAGCTGCCATCAGTCTCTCCCCCTCCATCAACCTGTTGTAGATCCACCCATGGGCATCCTCTCCCTCGAAAATAGACATCTTCAGCTTCCTCACCCTCAGATCACCTCTGTTCCCTCTGTTCCCTTCATAATTTCATCTTCCCCAAGGGGTCACCTCTGTTCCCTCTGTTCCCTTCATAATTTCATCTTCCCCAAGGGGGTGGTTCCCCCCAAGTGTCTCAATCCCCTTCTACATCCATACCCAAGCCCTTCATCAAATTCTCACCTTCTCCTTTCAAATTCAGCACCCATTATATCATAACAAACCCCTCCCCTTTCATATGCAGTCCCCCTTTGGACATAATTACCCCTTTCCCTTTCAAATTCGGCACCTCTTCGATCAAAATCAAGTCCTCTTCTTTCCAATTCAGCCCCTCTTCTTTCAAATTCAACATCCCTCCACTCTTGCCCAACCCCCTCACATCTCTTCACATACCCTCTATCGGACTCCTCCCTAGGAATAGGTCCTAGGGAAGGCTTTTTTTTTTGTTCCCTCCAAAATCTCCATCTCTTGATTTTCCTTTCATCTGGTTGGCCTCGGATTTTCCCCACTTCTGTGGCTATCGGCGCCTTCCCTCACCTCCGATGGCGATATTTTGGTTTGGCCCTCAAGCACTTTCTTCAACATCTCCTCCAAGATGGAAAATTTCGAATCAAACTTATCATGGATGACTGAAACATCCTTTTTAAAATCTGAAACTTGAGTTTGGAGATCTGAAATTTTAGATTTCATTTGTCCAATCTCCACTTCGAGGCGTTCCTCCAAAGCATCCATTTTCTTGGCCGCCATTGATCCCTGGATTTATGTAGAAATAAAAATCTGGACTTCGACCTTCAAAAACAACAACTTTTTTCTTCGAAATCCAAGAACAATTGTTGAAATTCACCAAAATAGCCCACCAAAGGTCCCAAAAACTACTCTAATACCAATTTGATAGGAAACACTTGAAGATTTCAAGTATAACCTATCACTTTCTGGAAAACATCAAGAGATCTCTACGAATACAATGGAAAAAAATAGAGAAAACAACCACTTTATGGAGAAGAAAACAACAAACGGAAGAAAAACAAACAAGATACAAGTGATCCTCTATTCGAGAGGAGGATCTATCTCTCCCAAATCTCTAGACGCCGCTAGAGCCTAAAGAAATCAAAAGGATCTCAAATTTCAGCCAAATTCAAGATGCCCTAACCGTAGTAAAACAAACTATTTAATGCATACAAATCCAAAGGAAATCCCTAAACAGTTCCTACATTCAAATTTCCCTCCCAATTCTCTCAAAAAAACCTTCCAAAAAAGCTCTCATGGATCTCGCGGCATGCGCAGGAGGAGAAGTCCTGCCTCTGTTGCGCTAGACCGGTCCCGTGTGGACGGCTAGACCGGTCTAATACTTTCCTAACCATGTCATCGGAAGGATATCATTTTATGTGACCAAATGTTTTTGCGACTTTTAAGCTAGGCTTAGAGTTTAGAGTTTTAGTGTTGAGATCAACTTCTAGGAATTACCTTTTTAAGCACCCAATTCCGCATCTGATTTCTAATTGATTACGTGTAATTAACTTGTTATCTACAAATTGATTTGGAGGATTTGCCAATCCTCTCAAGACCTGATTAGTTTGGACGAAACAAAAAAGTAATCTAAAAGAAACTCAATATCTAATAATTATCATTATGAGAATTATATAGCATCAGCAGACATACATAAGTCACGTAAAACAGCATATGATACCTGTTGAAAAAGGGGGGCTTTTTGCCAGGAAAAGTTTAGTCATAAGGATGGCACTAGGGGTGTAAACGAGTCGAGTCGAGTCGAGTTTTAGCCCTTATCGAGCTCGGCTCGTTAGATAGAAAGCTCGATAAGCTCGGCTCGCGAGCTCGTTAACGAGTCGAGTTCAAGCCGGCTCACGAGCCGGCTCGGCTCACTTACACCCCTAGATGGCACCAAACAAGGCTAATCCAAAAACCACCCTTCATCCCAAATTCACATAAAAATAAGAGAAATGAGTAGGCTCAAGCTAATGGAAAAAAAAGATTTTTCCCGTTCACAAAAACTTAAAACAGCATTTGATTAGCAGGGTACTTGAACTCTTTCATTTCCGATATCAAATGAATGATAAAAAAATAAAACGACATAAAAGACCACAAATTCAAAAGCTTACATCGCTCTCTAATGCTGCAGAAGCAGTTCCTCGTTCAGCAGGGTCTATTGCAAGTAGAGTTTCAATTAATTGCAAAGATGATGGAGGAAACTCTTTAAATGTCTCTTTTATACAACGCTTATATGGTTGCTGGGGTTTGAATATAGTAGCATGGGGCAGCTTTGACTTCTTCCAATATTCCTCTGAAGGAGAACCACATAGCTTGAAAATTCTATGCAGCTGCTCAACCTAAAAAATTAAACACAAATTTACAGAGAACATAGTACGGAAAGGCAACGTAATTAATTTTGGACTGCTTATTTCTACAAAGAATCTATGACAATCTTGAAAATTTAACAGCTTATGAACTCTGTTTGCCAATTTGACCAAGTTAGACACATACAAGAGCAGTTAAAATTTTTCAATTGAACGAATATAACTTTATACAGTAATTCATTCAGTGTCAAGGATGAATAGTAAAGCTTGGAAACAAATAAAATGAAATTTGAGACTCAGAAATATAGCACATGCAAACAGCACCATTAAAACTTTAGTAATGTCTCTCTATCATTCAAAAAAGAATGACATTTCATAACCACACGACATCAATTCAATGCTCCAAAATAAGCAACTTGGAAGAATAATGAAAAGAGGGAGTTCCATCTTTCGCTAACAATTAAATTAATAGGGGGAAAAACAAAAAGAAAAATAGAAGACTTAACAACACAAAGGCTGTCGTAATAGAAGTAAAGTAATTAATGAACCGGATTTATTACGAATAAATCACCAAAAATCTAAGAGGTGAGTGAAATCAACATCTTTTTACATCTCTCACTTTCTCATCAGCTTAGCTTGTTGAATATCAAGACAAAAGGGAATAGCATAGTTCTGTTATATAAATAGCTTGAGCTTGACAAGCAAGATTCATTAACACTACAATAACAAGAACAATAACATCAAGCCTCAATTTCACTACATGGGGTTAGCTACATGAATCTTTTTTCTCCATTGTGTCCTTTTAAGAGTCAAATTCACATTTAATTTTTTTTAATAAATAATTTCTAATCAAATTTTTTTAGGTCTACCTCTACCTTTCTTAATATTGGCCAAATCTAATACATTTACACTCCTAATCGGGCATCGGAAGGCCAACGTTTTATGTGGCCAAATCATCTAAGACGACTCTCTCTGATCATATCTGCCACTAGAGTCATTAACATTGCTTGTATTAAGTAGTAGAATTAGGATGAGTTGGTAAATATGTTATTCAATGTGACTCTCTCTGATCTTATCTGCCGCTAGATTCATTGACACTGCTTGTATTAAATAGTAGAATTAGGATGCGTTGGTAAATATGTTATGCATAAGATCTAGATGCAAATAAATAAAAAAATTATTCATCTAATTCTGATTTCCTCCATCCTCTTCATCCCATAGGACAGCAGTATTGAGGGTTGATAACTCCTCCTTGGCAATAGAAGAGGATGTTACATCTACCTCCGACATGGGGGAGGCATTCCATGGAAGTATTTAAACTAAAAATTACAGGTCCAAACTTTTAAATATTCAATAAAAATAATTAAATTTCAGGAACTAACATTTGATATCCAACTCATTTTCAAGTGGTTCAAGACAAAATCGTTATTCAATCACCAGTGAAGATGTACATGAGCAGGGAAATTAGTCATTGATGCCAACTTAGTAGTTTTTCTCACGTAAAAGACAGTTGGTTGACTGCAGAGTGAATATAAATAAAACCAAGAGTCCAAAGTTATTCATGTTGCTTAATAAAATTCAGGATGGGAGTATTTATACGTTACAACATCTGGCATAAAGCAAGTGCTGCATTTATTTAATAAATGTAAATGTATAATTTATTGAGTCATATGAGATTAAATTATTAGGTTTTATGGGTCTTATAATGCTATAAATACCCCTCTGGGAGAATTAGGGTATGCAAAAGCAATGAGTAAAAAGCTTTAGTTGCTCCCCTCCCTCCCTCCCCAATAACTATATGGACTCACGACTCACGAGCATCCTCGAATTACCCTGTCCTTCCCCACAATCAATCTCTCGGATTTAGAAATCCTTGAATTAACAAGTATCATGTCATTTTCTGTATTTTCCATAAATCTTCTCAGTTTTTTTCATATCAATGCTTGTCTTTTCAATGGAAATTGTATGCATCAAAAATCAACTCTTAAGTAGAAATTTCACAAATATGAGACCATTATCAATAGGATAAGAGAATGCAATGCATAATGTCAACATCAAAAGTGAATTATGATGAATATGAATGGCTTCACATAGCTGCAAAAACATAAAATGAATAGCAGTAAATAATTTGTTTACCAAAATGGATGTGTGGATGAATATGTTAAACAAAAGTAATAAAAACATTCGCAATTTTTTAGACAATTATTTGATATTTGTGCAATCCCTAATGTATGACAATATTTTTATCAATAACTAGGAAGTTTTAATTCAAGCATCCATCAAACCAACGGATTCAATATTGAGGTTTTCTATAACGGGGCACTGTCACAACAATGCTATTAAAATTCGGTGGAATAAGACATCCACGTGGCTAGAGAAACTCATAGATATTTTCACCTTACTAAAGTATTGATTAATTAATTTCAATAGCTATCTAAAAAGGGAATGAAGGGACAAATTTATAGATAATAAAGAGAGAACTCAACCTATATTATCTATGAGGAATGAAGAAGGCTGCATAGATTAATGAGAAAGTTGGCAATGAAGCATATCTTACATGCTAGACAATCCGACACCAATAAACTAAAGTCAATGGATCAATAAAGGCAACATAAAAGGCCAGAAGAAAATTTTACCCTTGACTATGATATTAGTTATGCTATCCATCATACAGAATTTAAGGGCAACACGGACTTAAGAGATGACAGATTAACTGCGATATTAATTATGCTATTCAACCTTGTTAAAAAGGCAGAATAATTTCAACGGAAGGCAGATAAGAATCAACCAATTTTCTCTAGTTCTGGCAAATAGAATTAATGGTTAGCAAATCATAAGAATGGTTACCTCTGTTCGCCCAGGCATAATGGGCTTCCCAGCCAGGAGTTCCGCCAGAATGCACCCTGCACTCCACAAGTCCACACCCACGTCATAATCAGTAGCCCCTAAAAGAAGCTCAGGAGGACGATACCACAAAGTTACCACACGACTAGTCATTGAGTGTTTACAATTTGGATCAAAGATTGTTGCCAACCCAAAATCGGCAATTTTTAATATCCCGCTATTATCAAGTAAGAGATTTGAACCCTTAATATCACGATGCAGCACACAACGTGTATGGCAATGCTCAAGTCCTGACAATAGCTGCTTCATGTAGCATTTAACCTGTTCCAAAACAGTGAAAATGGTCAAATAAAACTTCCAAGATTGAGGCGATTGGAATGACACGCGCATACACGGGTCCAACCTGAGGCTCCGTAAATTTAAGCCCAGGGCTTGCAGCCAGGCCCGCAAGATCGTGTTCCATGTACTCAAAAACTAAATACAAACTACAAGACATCCTAGAAGTAACCAACCCCATCAGCTTCACCACATTAGGATGATCCAACCGCCTAAGTATTAAGATCTCCCTGGCCATAAATTTAACACTCTCTGGTTCCAAATTGTCAAACCGCACCTTCTTCAATGCAACAATCATTCCCGTCAAAGTGTCTCGAGCCTTGTAAACATTGCTATATGTTCCTTGCCCAATCTAAAATATATAACGACACCCAACTACAATAAATAAAACCACAATATGAAACAGTTGAACCAGAATTAAGCAGACAGCAATGCAAAAAATAACCTTATCAATCTTCTCAAAGCTATCTGCACGACGGGGAATCCAACCCTTGATGGCCTCTCCAGCAACGGCGGATAGCCATGCTGGCCAGCCGGCGCCTACCTGATCGCCATGGGCGCCCTTCGGAAGGTTGCTCAGCCTAGGGTTCGGACGGTGCCGGCGTCGATGGTGAACGTTTTTTGGGCCGTCGTCCTCCGCGGCTTGCCCTTCTTCCTCTGCCCGACTTTGGTTGTAGATGCCAGTCGCGCTCTCGATCTTCGGCACCGCCACCTGGGAGCGGCGGCCGGAGACCACGAGTCCAGTGGTGGATGGGTTGCTGAGCTTCTCCCCATCCCGATCACGCCTCCGGTCGAGAACGGAAGAAGCGGAGGGTGGAGGGAGCGGGGCCTCTTTGCCGAAGACGCAGCCCATTTCAGCTCATAACCGCCGGGCACCGGCGGCGATGGGAGATCCGGCGAAATGCTTGTACCGGAATGAGGTAACTAGAAACCCTAGATGGAGTTTAATCTTTTAAAATCTGAGCTCTGTTACACTCATTCCCGCTCTTGCTTGCTCACTGCTCACTACTCACTACTCACTACTCACTATACCTCTTGGTGATCACTGTGCACTTGACCAGGAGCACATTTGAGACAAGCTTCTGCGAGCAGCAGCAGGGAAGATGGAAAGCCAACTAAAAAGGAAATATAAATTAGCCGCCTTTACATTAAAACGATGTTTCATGAAAGACGTATAAGGGGGTGTTTGGTATAAGATTGGATTTAATTTTAGTATGATTTATTAAATTAAGTAAATTCTGATTTAGTAAATACTAGGCTCACAAATTTTGAATTGTGTTTGGTATGAAAAATTTTAAATCCTGTTAAATTCAAAAAGATATTTGGCAACAAATTACATGACTTAAAACGGTTGGAGATTTAAAATCGAATGAGTAATATGAAGCCGCTTATTTTAATTACTAATTAAATTACAAACTATTTAATTACTAATTATATTACTAACTATTTAATTAAGTTAAATTAGATAATTAATTTATACACAATGATCATTAAGTGAGCTTGTTGAAAGCTTGAAATAGAGATGACCGGTGAGACGAAGGGCACATCGTTGTTTCAAGCACCAAATTATTTGGAGAAAAAAAAATGTTTCGAAGAAATCAATTCTAATTGTAGCATTGTTCAAATGATCCCTCACATTTTAATAGAAAAAAAGTATTTTCATTAAAAATAACATCATATAAAAAATAAATGATATATTTGTCCAAATATGTATATTGTGTGCAATATAAAAATAAAAATTCTAATCACTTTATTTGAATAAATCATAATGATATTTTGATATATGGATAAATGGGCAGCTTGTGACCTAAACAAAATCACTTTCTATCAAAGGAAAGAAAATAGGTAAATATGCTCCCCCTTTAGCTTGGAAACCCAGTAAATAGTCGACAAACCTCCACCTGCTGCAGCCAGCGCAAGAGCGGTAAATCTGATCCATTTATCTCAATCTTCGTAACCACCGGAGGTCGCAATCTGATCTTGCTCGTCATCGGCGATGTCATCTCGCGACCACGACTTACGCGGTACTCTTTGATTCTGCACGGTACTCTTTCAGCAAACAGGATTCCTGTAGAGATTGCACGAGTCGCTTCTTCGGCACCTTCGTTGTTGTTCGATTTCGCTCCTTCGACAATGTTCCCTTCATGCGGATTTAGACGTTACAACATTTTTGATCTGAAGCAACGACAGGAGCTCGATCGCTCGCTGTGAAGGTAAGTTTCTCCCTTTCGCGCGCTTCTTCGGCCAAATCCCGTAAATCCGACTTCTAGCGGGATTAGGATTTATCGGGATTTACCGGATTTACGGCGTAAATCCGCAAATCGAGGATTTACAGATTTATCGGATTTAAGGTGCCCATATTTGCGTTTGGCTGGATTTAAGGTAAATCCTACTTAAAACAAAGAATAAATCCGATACCAAACACCCCCTAAGGGGAATAGTTTTTGGTCTATTTGCTAGCTAGCAATCCTGCTTCTATTAGATCTGATGTGATTTCTTCCATAATCCATTTTTTTCAAGGTCTTTATAATCTCCCTGCTCCTTCCAATATGGAGCTGGATAGTTTTCGCTCTGGTTTTATGCTTCCTGATAGTTATGCTAATCTTATCACTTCTTATGTGTTGGATGAGGAAGTTAAAAATGATATTTTTATGGGTTCCTCTAATTATGCTCCTGGATCGGATGGGTTCAATTTCTTTTTTTACAAATCTGCATGGCATATTATTGGCCCCTCAGTTTGTAGGGCTATCAGATCCTTTTTCCAAAAAGGTTATTTGCCCAATAGTGTTAAAGCAACGACTATGGCTATTATTCCCAAGCACAAAAATGCTACTGCAATTTCTGATCATATACCAATCGCTCTGTGTAATGCTCTCTACAAAATCATTGCAAAAGGTGCTTGCTAAAAGATTGAAGTCGGTTATGAATTTGATTGTCAAGGACAATCAAGCGGGTTTCATTAAGTCAAGAATTTCCACTGACAATATTTTACTGGCTAGTGATATTCTCTCTTCTGTTGGTAAGAAAAGGCTTTTGACTCTGTGTCTCATGAAATATTGTTAGCTAGGCTGTTACAAAAAGGTTTTCCTAACCTTTTTGTAAATTGGATTAAAGCCTGTATAACTGATGTTAATTTTTGTATTGTGCTTAATGGTGCTCCCAATGCTATTTTTTTACTTCTGCAGGGCTTAGACAAGGATGTCCTCTTAGTCCTTATCTCTTTTGTCTAGTGATGGATGCTTTTTCCAACCTCCTTAAGGGTAGAGGTTTTAGAGGCATTTCCTTAGATAACTACTCTCTTTCTCATTTGCTTTATGCAGATGATGTGTTGATTTTTTTGGAGGCCACTACTGAGAATTGTAACAAGTTGGCTATCATTTTAAGGGACTTTGCTAATACCACGGGGTTTCATGTTAACTATGATAAAAGTGTCATCATGTTCTAAGAATCAGAGGAATACTACGGACATCTGTCAAGCTCTCTCTATTCACAACATTGTTACCAAAATTACTTATCTTGGCATCCCGTTATCTTTCTATAAACTCAAAATTGAATACTATTTGCCTCTTATGGATAGTGTCAATAAGAAAATGAACGGTTGGAAGGCTAACTTGTTGTCTTTTGCGGGTAGATTGCAATACATCAAATTCACTATTCAGAATACTATTGCTTACTGGATACAGGGTTCCATATTACCTAAAACTGTTTACAAATTCATTAAAAAAAAAACCAGCTCAAGGTTTTTGTTTTTTGGGGATTCACTGATCACTAAAAAATTGCACATGGTGTCTTGGGATAAAACATGTATGCCTAAAAACAAGGGTGGCCTAGGCATTCCCTCTATCAATGCTTTGCAATTTGCTTATAATTGTTCAGTTATTTTCAGGATGTATAATTGTCCTACCCATCTTTCTTCTTGGCTCCTTTATCATTATAGTTCCCCTTGGAGAACCCCCCGGCATCTGCTTCTAAACTTTGGAAATTTATCTGTAAGACTGCTGTTGAAGTTAAATCTTGCTTCAAGTTTAAAATCACTCAAAATGCACCTATATCACTGAAATGGGATCATTGGTGTTACAATGTTACTATTACTGAGTATTTAGGGGGGTTTTCTGTGGAGAACATTCCTTATGTCTTCTTGAAGGACTTGATTTCCTGCTCTCAATGAGTTTTTTCTAAGAATTTCCCTTTGAATCTGAGAAATCTCATTGGGGGATTTAAAGATATTGGGGATGCTGGCCCCTGTCTGGTTTGAAAAAATTGGAACAATTATAAGTTCAAAAGTTTCATTGAGGAGTTTTATTCTGATTTTTAGAGTTGCTCTTTTTTTTTTTTTTTAACGGCATAAAATGATTTGAGCTAAAAGAAACATTATTAAGCATTTGGTTTTTGTTTGGTTGGCATTAGTATGAGGCTTAAAGACTACAAATGCTCTTCAAATAAGAAATATTTTGGTTCCGAAAACTTGCAATTATGCCATTCCTTTAATGAAACGGTCTTTCATCTGTTTTTTGAATGTTCTTATTCATTCTCTATTATTAGTGCTTTAATTCCTGGAATGCAAAGTTTCCTCTTTAGGCCCACTATCTTGCAGGTTTTTGAATGGTTAAAAAGAAAATATAAAGGCAAAGATAAGGTTAAAAACTTCTACTTTGTGCTTATATGCTGTGTCATTTATCACATATGGAAAGAGAGGAATGGTAGAAGATTTGAGAATATTTCAAACTGTAACACTACTTTTTCTGTTCAACATTAAAAGAAATATTTCTAAGAAGGCATCCAATTGGAAAAACTCATTGGAATTGCTTGTAAAACCCCTTGAAGTGCATTTTTTTAGTGTAGTTAGTCTGTACGAACCGACTTTAGTACGGGACAAACTAAAGAAAATTATGAAGAATCTATATGGTTCATATGGACGAACTTGTACGAGCTTAGACGAACCGTCAGGATGAAATTTGTCCAGAGAGAAAATCGTCCAGGAATGAATACACTTCGTCTGGACGAGATTTGTCTAGAGGGCAAATCATTCCGGGACGAATAGGAATCGTCCGGGACGATCCTGTTTGATAAGTATTGGAATTGAGATATTTTGGATCATTTTGAAGAGAGAAAAAGGCAGGAGAGAAAAAGAGAAGGAAAAATAAGAGAAAGGCTTAATTTCGGAGGCCGCGGAGCGCTTTTCATCCGTCATCGTTGTTGAAAGAATTGTTTGTCTCGAAGTAAGGAATCCGAATCCTATTTTTGATTTCAAAGATTTCTTGTTTTGGTATTTTCCTGCTCAGTTTTGTGTTTCCGTTATCGAAAAATGTGCATATTTTTGTATTGACGAAGCATTTACCGCGTAACTTTTGATATGTTATGGAAATAATGATTTTGCTCGATTTGAGTATTTTCTGGAAAGTTTTCACAGAATATTTTGAGTTCTGTGCAATTTTTATCGAATAGAAAATTATCCGGATGTTGATAAATATTGCTTCAGTACAAGTAAAGTCTTGAAACGCTGTTTTACAAGATTTCTAGTAATTTGATAATTTTCTGAAACTTTGCATTTTATAACGACTTCTGTCAATTATACGATATTTTAAGGGGTTTTCTAAATTGAGCCAAATCATGTTTATTGGTTGCAATGCGTTGATGATAATGATGAATGTGGTTATATGATTGAAATTATTATGATATTATTGTGATACTACTGTGTGTAAAAGACAAGTAAGAACTGGTTGAACCGTTGGTTGGAGATTGATTGACCTGTACAGGATGGTGGGCTGACGGGCTTTCCTTTAAATACGATTTGGTGTTATCCTCAACTGATCACGTGATTACTGAAGGGAGTTATAAGGAGATGAATACTGTGCCGACGGGTAAAGATTGACGACTCTTGCCACTATGAGCTCCAAAAATTCCATTTTTGATGTGATTATGATCTGATTCTGGCCTCTCCGCGCCATCGATTTTTTGGACCTCCGAAGGAGCACCGCTTGTGGGGTACGAACGCAGAGGGTACGACCGCACTATCCCTGTGGGACAAAACGATCGCAGACCTCTACACTCGACACATATATAATATATATCTTAATATTATATATTATATTATGATAATATATATCATATTATATAGAGAAAGAGGGGAAGAATCGGGAAGAAGCCCGATCAGAGACAAGGAAGAAGCGGAGACCACGGCTAGGGCTCGGGTTCGGGCAAGGCGTCGACATCGAAGGAGGCCGGGACAGGCGTCGGAGTATAGAGGAGAACTGGCGAGGTCGACGGAGGGTCAGTGGGTTCAACGGAGAGCCGGTGTTTGGCGGTGTGGAGCAGGCGTCGGGCTTCGTTCGTCTGAGGTAAGTCTTCCGAAAATCCTTCTCTATTCCGTTGCTCTGTTCCTCTATGCGATTCTGAGAGTGTGAGAGTGAATGAGGGATTTTTCGTTGTTTTGAGTCGTAAGTTTGCAGTTATTTGCGATCGTGGGGATCATGGGAGAGAATATGGGTCGGCTGCTGTCGAGAGAGTGCGACAACTGTGCGAGATCGTGGGTAGTTTTCGTTAGAGCCGTGGGGTTAGTTTGGTCGAAACAGAGGTATGAGCGACAATTTTAGGTTAACAATAGCCAGGGCTTTTACTTGTTGAGTATGTTGTGAGTATGACTATTGATTACTGAAATACATGTGTTTAATCATTATTATTATCGTTATTGTACGGATTTATCGTTACTGTATGGATTTAGTTACTGCACGACTTTACTGTTAATGCATGATTTTACTATTATAGCATTATTGTTCATGTCACTGTATTGTTACTGATACTGATATATGCACTGATACTACTGATGCACTTTATTGACATTATGCACGTGATATATTATGTAAGTGACATGTGATTCACTGAACATGTGATATAGATAACTGAATTGCAAGTGTACATCTTGATATGTTTCACTGATTTAATTGATATTACCGATACGAAGATTTCTTTAACGATTTAACTGTCTACAGAATTGACTGATGTTATAGATAATGACTACTACTGTAGAGATTTGACGCACGTATTGATTCATTGGGCTTTACGAACTTTTATACCATTTATTGATTCTTCCACTGATAGTGATAACTTCACACGTTCCTGTATTGATTTCTATTATCGTACTGATTACTGTTTATGCATTGCTTTCTGATTCTGCATTGATTCAAATGATCATGTGTAAGTGACTGTAATGATATGACTGATTGACATGCATATTGCTTCCGCACCGTACTTTGATTTCAGTTGTAGGTATTTGGTGACCTGCTGGGCTTTTTGAAGCTCATTATGTATGGTTAACAATTTCAGGTCTAAGCAAGGGAGTATGAAGTGTTGGTTGATCAAGACTGTCGATGAATCCTTTCACTATAGACACCTGGGATGTCACATTATAAAATATGAGCTTGATGTGTATTTGGATGATGGAGTTTTCATTGAGGAAGAAAATCCAATAGTTCATTTTGATTGCTTAGAATGGTGGAAGGCTAACAATCTAAAATATCGTATTTTGTCAAGGATGGCTTGTGACATTCTTTCTATTCAAATTACAACGGTTGCTTCAGAAGCCACCTTCAGTGCCGGTGGAAGAGTTATTGATCAATATAGATCATCTTTAAGTACAGATACAGTGGAACATCTTATTTGTGGAAGTGATTGATACTGTAATTTTTATGGTATAAAGAGAAAAGTGAAGGTATGATAAGACAAAACTTTTAATACTAGTTGGTGAAAATTTTCCTTACAACTACTAATTTATTATATTACATCTTGCAGATTAGGGAGGAAACAAAGGAGATCCCATTGGTTTGATAAGGAGCATAATATTTTTTTTTTTTTTTGATTTTTTGTGAAGAAAACTATTGTAATTTTGTTTAACGAGCTACTATATTTTTATAGTTTTGACATATATACATGCTTTATTTAAGTTTTGGTTTATTATACTCTCAACTTCTATTAGCTCATTGGTTTGAATTTCGTTATGTGCTAAATATCAATATGCTTTTTTTTATATAATGTATTTCTTTTGATAGTGTGTTTTATATGGTGTATTTTTTTTTTAGTTCTGACAGAACCATTAAAGTCTTGTTACAAATACAGAAGCACTGGCGGAACCGTTTAGATTTGAGGGGGGGCAATTGCCCCCCCTAAAAAAAAAGAAGAAGTTATAGTTAGGGTAGTTTAGTAAATTTGCCCCCCCCTGAAATAAATATTTTGCCCTAACCCACCCACTTTGTCGCACTCTCGTCTCTCGCAAGTCACAAAAAATCCCGCACAAGCAGAGGCGCAGGCGCAGCGCGATTTGGGGTTTCAGTTTCCACGGTTCGACCTTCGTCGGCGCTCAACGGCTCAGCCTTCGTCGGCGCTCAGCAGCTCGGCCTTCCTCCTCCTTCGACTCGTCAAGGAGGTCGCTAAAGAGTGAAGACGCGGTTCATATTTCAGCGGTTCATCCTTTCCTTCAGTAAACGAACCAAACATGAACACAAATAATAAAGCTCGAATCAAACACGAACCAAACATGAACAAGCTAATGTTAAACATACACAAACATGAACACACATACTCGGCTCGGCTCGGTTCGTTTGCAGCCCTACTACATACATATTCCTCTTGGAGTAATTTGATGGTAATGTATCGATCAACCGCATTGAATTGGTGTCCTTTTTTTAATATTGTTTGGGCTATCATACGTTGTTATAATTTTCATGGATGACATCATATAATCAATGCTTTTTTTTTACATCTTAGATTCATTGAGACAATTTTTTACTACTTTTTAAAATAATATTTTAGTATAAAAAAATTTTGAACTAGAAATATTTGTACTAAAAGATTACTTTAAAAGATATTAAAAAATTTGTTTCAAAATAGTCTTAGATTTAATTTGAGATAATTTTTTTATTATTTTTTAAAACAATTTTTTAGTATAAAAAAATTTATTAAAAAACTGTTAAAAAAAGTAAAAAAAGCCTTAATCTCAACTTAATTCTGATTTGAACGTTATGATCGTCACTGTCAGGATGAGATTATAGACTAAAATTGCCATAGCGATATAGCATGATGGGCAGAAGGCCAGATGGTCTGTGCACGAATCTCAAAGGCGCTTGAAATATACCTGCTACCCACCCATGACCCGGCTAAATGCCCTCCACAAACTCACAGTTCGAGAGAGGAGAGAGAGAAAAAAGGACGAAAATATTAATAAATATGCTTAAAAATGCTTTCCACTTTCACTGTGGCAACCCCCGCCCAGTCTTCTCCTCCACAAGCTCTCCACCGTCCTCTCCAATCACCACTAAGCTCACCTCCTCCACTAGATCGAAAATCAAATTCATTCATCTAAATTCTCCTCGTCTTTCTTCTTCGGCCTCCCAATTTGTTCGTTCCCAGCATGAGAGAAGCTCGTGACTTTCTCGTTGTCAATCGATCCCAACAACCATTTAATTCCTCTTCCCACTTCTATATCGAATTTATTTCCTTAATTTTCACTGGAGATCCAGCGTTCTAGTAGGTTACCTGCTAGTCGCACTTGGTTGTTCTTCAGACAAAGCTGACCCAGACCCATCATGGACGGTATCAACACTAAACAAATCACAGATACCACTTGCTCCACCGTCGCCGGAGGCCTCTTCGTGCTCCTATCCGACGATATCATCCTCAACATCTTCGCCAACCTGGAGTCTGACCCACGCGACTGGGCTCGACTAGCCTGTGTTTCCACCCGCTTCGCCTCCCTCTTACGCAACGTCTGTTGCCGAGACAAGTGTTTCCGTTCCTTACCATCCCTAGTATCCGACCTGGGGACAAAGCCCCCATCCGGTCCTCCCGGAGGCTGGGCTGCCCTTCACAAGATCTCCGTTTGCTGCCCTGGTCTCCTCCGCGCCGGAGTCCTTCTCGAAAACTCCGACTTTGGACTAGAACGAGAGATTGGTCCGGATGAGAATTACATCTGCCGGTCGCCTGCGCCACTCCTTCCCCCCGTCTTCGCTGAAGCGACCACCACCGCCGCTGCCACAACCACCGCCACCACCACCACCATCACAGCTAATACGCCTTCCCTTTCTCCTTCCGATTGCTGGTCTTTGTTTGACGATCTGTACTTTGATACCATCTATGATATCTCCGAAACTCATGATTCAACTCCCTCTCCACCTGAAAATGAAAATCTATTCCACGAAATGCCCCTTACAAATTACCAGGAAATTTCAAAGAAGAGAAAGATCGATGGTGTTTACAGCAGCCCGGTGAATGCCCATTTGGCCTCAGGAGCTTGGAATCTAAGCAGGGAACAAGGAAGCAAGTTACTGGCCACCAGATTCAGGAATGATTCCCTTTATATATGTGACTGGCCTGGATGCATCCATGTTGAGGAGAAGCGGAATTATAAGCTATTTAGGGGTCTGTTTAAGAATTTCAAGCACTCTAGGGTTTGGAGAACTATAAATGATAGCAAAAGGAGCAAGATTGGGCTGAACTGTGCCTTCTGTGATTGTAAAGAAATTTGGGATCTTCATTCTGCCTTCTGCTTGAGGACAGTGTTTGGCTTCCATGATGATGGAGAGCCTGTTGTTCGAGCTTACGTCTGTGAGAATGGACATGTTTCAGGGGCGTGGACGGACAGGCCAGTGTTCTCATGAAGAGTATGCCATGGGATTTGGATTTCATTAATATTTGCTTTTGATATATCCGATTTGACTCTGTGCATTTCTTTTTTAGTTTACTTGTTTAATTGGATCTTCTGTTTCTGATACAAATTAAAAGTTTGCCTATATATTCAGGGGTCTGCTATGGTATATTATAGCTTGATTGGGTTGGAACTGGGTATAGTTTTGTCAACTTGCATACTTAGGCGATGTTTAGCAGTAGTAGGATTTAGTGTAAATCATGCAAGACCAGGTTTAGTAAAACATAGGGCCTGTTTGGCAACAACTAGGATTTAACTTTAGTAGGATTTAGCTAATATAACTGTTAAATCCTGTGAAATTATTTGACAATGTAATCCAAGATTTAAGGTGATTATTTCTGCATTCATGTAGGCTGAAGGGTTATGTTGGATGAGCTGGGGAGAACTTCCATATTTGAGAGCAGCACATGGAGCCACGAAAGATGATTTTTAACTAATTCATGAAAAAAAAATACTTCAAGCAGCTTTATTTATCTCATAATCAGATTATTAGTGTAAATCTGCATTTTGTGAACCCTAAGATGTAATTAAAGATCAATATTTTAAAATCTGCTTCTACTTCGACACAACATGGACAACGACTGATTTGTTTTGCCCTCGAAAATAAGGATGTTTAATCAATGTAGATCTAAACAGAATAAGCCTACAAGATAAACAGTTTTCAATCATGATGTAATGATGCAGTTAAGATTTATTTGCATAACTTAAAATTGGAGCCATTCAATTCTCAAATACAACATAAAATGTAAATGAACTTCAGCAAATATAACAAGTAGCATAATGCAATTGTGTTATTACACCATAGCACAAGAAACATAGTACATTATAACAAAAGAAGCTTCTACTCAAATGCCACATTCAATATAGCTCCATCGCAGCATGCATTCAAGATGATCGGCGTCATTGATTAAATGCTTGCAAGGGTTTTAATACATTAATAAGAAGACTTTCTGAATTAAATTATTTTCTTATTAAATAAATAAAAAATTGCTCAAGATTCCCACATGTCGGTAGCAATTGAATGCCTCACTTCTTCACCTTGAGTTCTTTCACCTACAGTTGTATGTATGTATGTTAGTGTTTTCATCATTGATTTCAACTTCCGCCAACTCATTGTCATGCTGCATTTTAGTTTGTAACATATTGAAATACATGTCATGTCTATGGTAACGCCCAATAAAATTATGTAGCACTGCAAAAACAATCACAATATCGGCCTGAAGCGATAAAGGAAATTGGCATATAAGGGTTAACACCTGAAATCTTTCTTTCTAAATACTAATTGTTCGCTCAACAACATTACATAACTGTGCATGACAATGGCTGTACAATTAAACTAAAGAGAAGGTAAGGATCATTTTTATGAATGAGTGCACTTAACTGAGCTTTTCTATATAAGGTTTGACATACTTGTTAGATCCCTCCCAAACTTTGTCCGTAGTGCCAAGCAAATGCAAATTATCATCCCAACCCCAACCACTACGGTGTGAAAGTTGATATATTGTATGAAAATTAGACATCATGTTCTTGTATCATATCATCACAACAGCTTCTGTGCAACTCGTTCCTAGTCGATGATTGAGTGCATTCACTACTTCATTCCATGCCTACTTCCTTAGTATGCTGTTCATAATGTTCCCGCATAGGTATTGCTCCATAAGGAACTCTCCTAAAACAACATTATGATCCTTGGGCCACCTTGGTGTTCTATTTATGCACTTTGGTTGGTTAGTGTGGATTGAGATATCTTTGTCCAGACGTTGGTTAGTGCTTGAATGACCGCACTTTATAGATCTTGCTTTTAGTAATGTCTTCATTATCACTCAACAATTAACAATGTGATCATTTACATCTTAATTAAACATGTAGATAAACTATTTGATCAAGTGGTACAAATGTAATGAAAATATACCATTTTTATTCTCATAATTTTTATGTTGCTGTTCAATGCTTCTATACGGGAGGTAGTTGGTTTTGAAGACTTTTTGTTATTCAAGTTGTCTAAGTTGTCATATGTGGCAGAGTTGGGGAGTATTTTCTTGGATGGTTGTGAAGACATCGTGGGAGAGTTATTCGTAATGGTTTTTCCCCACTCTCTTGATTTTTCGAAGCTATACATGGATGAATAATACTATTAGCTTTGTCTATGTGTCCATGTCATCAAGTAGAGCAATGGTTCGAAGAGACTTCATTATGAAGTATTCAAAAAAGATTTAAATAGCTTTGAAACACGTAATGAAAGATAAGTAGTCATGTACATTGAAGTTAGAGCGAATGTGGCCCCTTTATCTCTCTAATGTGCAGATGATATTTAAGCGCATGTAAGTGAACTCTTGAAATGTAAACAAAAGATTTAGGGAAGTGCAAGACCTCCCAATTCCGATATAAAAAGCATAACAGCATAATCTCCACTATGGCTTAAAGAAGAATATAACTAATACTAATTTAAAAGGCAATTACACATATATATATTCTTTCTTTTTTCACTGGCATTCACCTACAAAAACCATAAACAAGTTTAAATTACATGAGGCAATATAATTCAGTATTCTTCTGAAGAATGAGAATTTGTCATGAATTTTTTTGAGGCAAATTGCTGGATTGGTATTAGGACATCTGGCATAAACCTAAGTAGAAACTCCACTGATGCTCTCAAAATTAATAGTAGTATTTTTTCCCTAAAAAATAAGAGAGATTGTTATGTGTGGAGTCAGACCGAAGCTGTGTTAGATTTTTGTAAATGTGCACAGTAAAAGCGTAATGGTGAACAGTAATCGCGTTTTTGCTGCGCACACTAAAAAAACAGACGTTCTCCGGTCTAAACTTTGCACGTAATAATATCTCCAAAAATAGCCTTTAAGGAAACCTCTATCTCATCACCAACAAAGTTGGATAGTTATCTTCAATCTAAAAGCTCCTCAATTATTACATCTCCATGAAAAGTAAAAATAGAAACTTTATCTATGGTTATTGAGTATGAAAAGCCATTAAAAAGTCTAGAATATTGACAAAAAGTAAGCCCAAGTTAATCTTTTCATTGAATACACAATTCTCTTTGGCCTATTGGTTGAGAGCTTAGGCTTCCAACTAAGAGGTTTATGATTCGAGTCTATGTGTATGCGTTGTGTGTATGAATTTACCTTAAATGACCTAAATGTCCCAAAAAAATCCTTTCATTGAATAATCTTTTAAACATGTCTTTTCCTATTGCAGACACCGCAAACAAACAAAAAAAGGAGTTATAACTCAGTTCGTCACACCGGAAGAAAACAATAACCGGCCTAGATGATGAATAAGACAAATCAATAGAAATACAAACATCAGTAAACAAATTTACTCGAAAAAAACATTTATTTTCTATCCAGGTCCCCTACTTCCGATCTAGAACATGCATGTATAAAAAAAAAAGAGAAAATAATAACCTTTGCGTAACGTAGAAATGCAATCGGGTTGAAGTGCGCAATCACAGGGCATTATAGTGGGCTTCAAAGCTTCGAACAACTACCTAATTGCGACATCCATAAAGAACAAAGGAGTTGTGAGAAAGAGGAGGCGATCTGGTAGGGAAGATGGAAGTACTGTTTAATAGAGTGCAATCCATGATCGGCTGGGACTGACTGCTCATGTCAGGGCGGAATGGTGAAGTTAGCAGCTGCGAGGTTGGAGTTTTGATCAACTTGCAACATGAAGCCCGGACGGGATGGACTGCTTGTGACAGGGCGAAATGGCAAAGTTAACAGTTGCGAGGTTAGATATGGACTTTCAAACAACTTGCCGCATGAAGCCAGGATGCCAGCATTTCTCACTCAAATTGTGCGGTAAGAAGTTTAATCCGTGAAATTTCAGAATTTACTAAATCCAGGATTTATGATAGAAAGGGGTAGATGGAGGATTTATTTTGCCGTGAGATTTAGCTGGCGCACAAATCCCATTTGGCAGGATTCAGTACAAATCCTGCTCAAAATTGGCATAAATCCTGTTGAATCCCGCATCCAAACAGCCCCTTAGGAGGATTAAAATGAAATTTTTTTGGGATGATAGCTGCCAAATCTTGTTATTAAATCCTGATATTTTGTTAGCTATTTGTTTTGGAATTTAAAATTTGTGAGAGATAAAAGTTATTTAATTCGTTAAATTTTGTGTATCAAACAGTTACTGTTTTGCATAATTTAAGCTAAATCTGGCAAAAATTGGATACAAAACACAGTTTTTCACTTGGGTTTTTAACCTCGTGTTGTGTATATACTTCTTATCTATGGATTTTCATTGGGATGAATGTGATTTATGGGTTATTCCTTAGTTGGTTTGCTTGATGTTTTATTTTGGGGTCTTTTTGGATTTTTATTCAATACACAGTTTTTATTGACGTCGTTTCCTATTTAAACATATTCTAACTTTATATTATATTTGTCTGATTGTATTTCTTAAAAATGCATGAATTTTAGAAATTCAAAATAATTAGAATATAAGCATCTTAAAAATATAAGAATTATCTGGTAGAATGAAAATCAGAAGCCTTGATTTTTTTTCTTAGAATGTAATTTAAGGCTCTCTCTTTCTCTCGTATTCATGTGATGAGCTCAAGGGATTTTGTCGCTATGGGATGGGGCATGGAGAAGATCGCTAGCGATAAGAGGACTTGAAGGAGGAAGGTGGCGAGAAGGAGCGAGTTTGTGTGCTATGTGAAGGGTTTAGGGGTAATTGAAGATGCTCAAGGGAGCTTGCCGACAACGGGAGAGCTTAATGGAGGTCATCTACGATAGTGATGGAGACGGGAAGGGTGGCAACATGAAGATGAGATATTAGTGTCACATGGAGAGAGTTGAGGGAGGTTGAGGACGACAGGAGGTGTTTAGGAAGGTCGTTGGCAGTAAGAGGGGCATGTGGGAGGCCGTTAACGAGGCGAGGTTGGTGATGGAGATGACAACGAGTAATAAGAGGGCTAGGGAGGAAGGTCAAATATAGGAAAAATAAAGTGTTTGAGATATTTCTAATATCTCAAAATTTTATTTTTCATATATTTTCTTTTAAATCAAACACAACAAAGTTAAGTTACAGCCAAACAAAATGAAATATATTCTTAATACTTCTAACCAAGTAATCCTTAGAAATTGAATTTTTGTCATCAGAAGTTTGCTTTGAAAAAGTGGATGATTGCGTTAGGTAGTCGTCAGCCAGCATAAAACTTGTTGAATAATCATGACATGAATCCTTTAATACATTGTGTTAATGTTAGGCTGTTCCTTGGAAGCGACACATTGTATGGCTTGAATACAATGACAAGTATGGGCCGCTGCACCGGCTCCCGGGTGCAGTGTTAAATAGGCAAGAGTTCCCACATCATAGATGAATGTTGGCAAAGAAGTTAGTCCAACAACAACAACAACAACAAGCCTTTGTCCCACTACGTGGGGTCGGCTACATGAATCCTTTTTCGCCATTTTGTCATGTTAAAAGTCAAATTCTCATTTAAATTTAATAAAGAAAGATCATTTCTAATATTTTCTAACCAAGTCTTTTTAGGTCTACCTCTACCTTTCTTAATATAAGTCAAATCTAATACCTCAACTTTCCTAACCGGGTCATCAGAAGGTCTCCGTTTTATGTGACCAAACCATCTAAGACAACTCTCTCTAATCTTATCTTCCACTAGAGCTACTCCAACCTTTTCATGTATATACTCATTTCGAATCTTATCTCTAAGGGTCAAGCCACTCATCAACCTAAGCATCCTCATCTCTGTAACACTTAACTTAGTATTATGCTTCTCTTTTAATGACCAACATTCGGCACCATAAAGCATTGCAGGTCTCACCACCATCTTATAGAATTTTTCCTTAAGTTTGAGCCGGACTTTTCTATCGCACAATAAGCCCGATGCATTCCTCCACTTCAACCATCCAACTTGAATTCTGCTGATAAGGAGATTAAAATTAAAATTAGGATTGGAACTTGGAATATATGTTTTCTTATAGATAAATTAATGAATTAATAGATATTATAATCCGTAGAAAGATAAATATTCTATGCATTCAAAAAATTAAATGGGTTGGAGAGAAGACTAAGGAGATTGATAGTTTTGTATTTAAACTATAATATTATGTTAGGCGTTGTATTAGAAATGATGTAGGTATGATTATAAATAAGAGTTTGAAGGATAATATTATAAAAATTAATAGAATTATAGATAAAATTATAACTTTAAAGATTATTATTGATACTAAGATTATTAATATTATAAGCGCTTATGCTTCTCAAGTAGGTTTGAATGTGTTCAAAATTAAAATTTTGGAATGACCTAGAATAATTAATACAAAAGATACATTTAGTAAAAAGAGTTTTTATTGAAGGAGTTTTAAATGAACATGTTGGTAGAGAGATAAATGATTTTAAAAGCTTTCATGGTGGCTATGATTTTGGAGCAACTAATGAAGATGATAAGATCATATTAGATTTTTCTTTAGTTTATGATTTTGCAATTGCTAATACATTATTTAAGAAAAGAGATGAGAATCTCATTACTTATAAGAATGGGTACAGTAAAACTCAGATTAATTATTTTATTATAAGAAAATTAAATCGTTTAGATTCCAAAGATTGTAAAGTTATTCCGAGTGAAAGTTTATGTACTCAATATCGTTTATTTGTTTTTAATTTTAAGATAAAGGGGCATACAATAAAAAATAAAGTAGATCGTTATCTTAGGATTAGATGGGGCATTTAAAGAATATTAGCAAATATATTTTTGAGAGTAAGATTCTAAATCTTAATATTTTGTCTGTGCGTGATGAAGCTAATGTTATGTCAGATAAAGTAGCTAACGATATTAAGAATGTTGCAAAAGATGTGTTTGAAGTATCAAAGGAAAAATCTACTAATAGTAAATATAGTCGGTGGTGGAATCAAAATGTGCAAAAAATGATAAAAAATAAAAATGTTTGTTATAAAAATTGTCTAGTTATACAAATTTTGATAATTGAGAAAGATATAAAGAGATCCATACGAAGCCAGAAAGCAATTTGCAAGGCAAAGATTTTAGCTTTTAATGATTTTATATAATAGATTAGATACAAAGGAGGGCGAAATATATATATGTATAAGTTAGCTAAACAAAGATATAGGAGTTGTAAAAATTTAGTTCAAGTGAAGTGTATTAAGGATGAAGATCAAAAAGGGCTTTTATTAGAAGAAGATATTTAACAAAAGGTGGATGAGATATTTTGCTAAACTTTTAAATGAAATTATGAAAATGCAATTGAATTTAATGACCTTAGCATCATAAATGAAAATAAAGATTTTTTTATTGGCGTATTACTCAAATCGAAGTTAAAGAGATTTTAAAGAAAATGAATTGTGGAAAAGCTATTGGACCTGATGATATCCCAATAGATGTGTGTAAATGCTTCAGAGATGAAGGAATTTATTGGCTTACTAAACTTTTTAATATTATTATGAAGAATAAAAGGATGCTAGATGAATGAAGAATGAGTGTATTGATTCATATTTTTAAAAATAAAGATGACACAATATTGTTCAAATTATAGAGGAAATAAGTTAATGTGTCATACTTTAAAACTATGGGAGAGAAATATGGAGCATAGGTTGCAGTGTGACACCAATGTTTCTCAAAATCAAATTGGATTCATGCCAGGTAGGTCTACTATGGAAACTATATATTTATTGAGAGGTTTGATGGAGATGTATAGAGAGAATAATGTTGGGGAAGATGAGGAGTAAACACCACAATGACAAAACAAGCAAAAAAAGTAAAAGTAATGGGCACCAGGTTTTAACGTGGAAAAACTCAAAATAGGGAAAAAAAACTACGGAGCCACACCACACCAAGAAATCCATTACGACAATTGGGAAACATAAGTACAGATCTCTCTTCTCTCTAAGTCTCTCTTGCTTCTCTTATCACATGTATTGTTCTCAATGTCTACACTCTCAAATTACGAAAGCCAAGTAAAATAATCCACAGGAACATAATCCTTAAAAAAAAAAAGAAAGAAAACCATCCAGTCCGTCTCGCAGGGTCTTGCACTGCTGCGATGTCATATCTATACCGTTGCGGCACTTTGCTCCATGTTCAACACTGGGGTGCTCGGGAATATAACGCTGGAGCTCTCGGGAACACAGTACCGGGGCGCTCGGGAACACAGCGCCGGGGCACTCGGGTACGCAACAACGGGGCACTCAGGTACATAACGTCGAGGCGTTGCACCCGAACCCAAGAAAGAGGTAAACCCCATACACCCCCCACCAAGCACAAGAAACTTAAGGTTCGAGGCAACAGGACAATCCGATTGAGCAACACAATCAGATTTTATACATAACAAATAAGGAGGATCTACATATGATTTTTATTGATTTAGAGAAAGCATATGATAAAGTTTCAAGAGAGATGTTATGGAGAGTTCTACATAAGAAAGTGATTTATAATGTTTATATTCAAGTCATTAAGGATATGTGCAGGAGCTGTTACTTGTGTTCAAACAGAAGGTGGTTGACCAAGTATTTTTCTATTTCAGTTGGATTTCATCAAGGATTAGCCTTAAGCCATATCTGTTTGCTTTAGTCATAGATATTCTCACTAGACATTTGCACGAGGTTGTACTATGGTGTATGTTTTTTGTTGATGATATTCTTATTGTTGATAAGGCTAGAGATAGAGTTGAAGGTAAATTTGAATTACGGAGGTCAAACTTAGAGTCTAAAGGCTTTCGTTTGAGTAGATCTATTAATATATGGAGTTTAATTTTAATAATAATAGATCTAGTGGGGGGATTGTGACTTTGGGCTATCAAGTCATTAATAAGAGTACACGTTTTAGATATCTTGAGTATATTGTTCAGAGTGATGCTAAAATAGATGGGTATATTATTAGTAGAATTCAATTTGGACAGTTGAAGTGGAGGAATGCATCGGGCTTATTATATGATAGAAAAGTCCCTCTCAAACTTAAGGGAAAATTTGATAAGATGGTAGTGATATATGCAATGCTTTATGATGCAGAATGTTAGCCATTAAAAGAGAAGCATAATATTAAGTTAATTGTTGTAGAGATGAGGATGCTCAGGTGAATGAGTTGCTTCACTTTTAAAGATAGGATACGAAACGAGCATATACGTGAAAAGGTTGGAGTGGCTCCAGTGGAAGATAAAATACAACTTTGAAGATGGAGGATACAATGGAGAAAAATCCCCTCATGGTGGGATAAAGGCTTGTTGTTGTTGTTGTAGCATTCTTTATTTTAGACAAATTGACTTGATTTGGTTTGTATTATCCTTTGACTTCTATTTCAAATTGAGGGCGGTTGTTGAAATTACACTACTTTAGGAATTGTGCCCTCTTTGGAGTACAAGAAGGGATAAAGAGCTGTATGGAGGAGGTTATCGGGACTTGCTTGGGAAGGGTTTCAAAATTACAGTAGTAATAGGCAATGTAGCAGGATCGCATCATGAAATTGGAAGAGACAAAACCAAAATACTATTTACCTTCTAAGAGCTATTGGGAGAATAGAGAAATTACGGGGTAAGGGGGGGGGGGGGGATTTCGTGTATAGATTTATTTATTTTTATATTTCAAATTTTTTTCAACATTGAAATGGCCAAATGAAATAATCAACACACTTATTTTTTAAATAAGTTTATAAGAGATTATTCGAATTTAGATTAAAAATTTAAATTTTATTAATTAATTCAAAATAAAATAATATTCATATTAAATAGAACAAAAATAAAAAATCCTAAGATAACTCAAATGTCAGAATACCTTAGAAATAAACTTGTTATTGTTGTATCAGTTTATAAGGGGCTTTAAAAACTTTTTTCTTGAAGAGCTATGCAAAAAAGCCTTTTCTTGAGAGGTAGATTTTCATGATGGAGGCGGTGGCGTTGGAATTTCCTAATGATCATCTTTTGAAACTTATGTTGTATCAATTCCTTTGTTTTTTTATTTTTTTAAATTTGTTAAATGAGACCAAACACAATGAGCTAAAAACTAAAAGAATGTATATTTATGACATTTAAGCTTATAATTATGATTGTTTACATGGGTGTGATGACATCACAATTGTTTGGTTTTGGCAACTCGATTATTTAAAATTTTATTAATTAACTCAAAATAAAAGTAATATTTAAAATATCAGATAGCTTAGAAATAAAGTTATTATGTTGTATTCAGTTTATACAGGCTAAAAAACTTCTTTCTTGAATACTGTGTAATTGCCTTTTCTTAAAAGGTTGATTTTCATGATGGAGGTGGTGACGTTGGGACTTCTTAATAATCTTTTTTTGAATCTTATGGTTTTATCAATTCCTTTGATATTTTTTAATAATTTGTTAATTCAAACCCAACTCAATGAGCTAAACTCTAAAAATTATATATTTATGACATTTAAGCTTATAATTTACGATTTTTTACATGGGAGTTATGACTTCGCAGGTGTTGGGTTTAGGCAACTTGGAAGTATCTTGATGAGATAATCTAATAAATAAGTGTGATTCTCTTAGGAATGTTATGTAGTGTGAATGTCATAAAATTATGATTTTGACATCGAAGCTGTGGCATCATGGTTTTTTGGAATTGCGTAAATCAGATGGAACTCAATTATAGTGTTTTGATTGACCAAATTGAGAGTGACTTTCAATTTTTTTAAGGTTTTGATAGCTTGGACCCAACTTGACTTAGTGGGTGCTAGATTAGGAGTTGAGTTAAATTGGTGGTGGATATAGGCTTAGGTGACCCAACACAGCTTTTGAGAGTTAAATTGAACATTGATGACTTTGGGTTATGGTAACTTGGGCTCAACTCGATGGGCTAAGACAAGGTTTGAGCAAATCTTGAATAAAGACCTATTTCATTATAGTTTTTATGTGGAAGTAGTGGTTTAAAGCCTTACTAACCAAAAGCTGACTTGGTTACAATGTTTGGGCTTATCAAATTATGATGTCAAGGACATCTAAATTTTAGTTGCTGGGCTAGTGCCTAGATAGCGACTGTTGTTATCATTGATTGTTTTCCTTTTCAACAATGAGTTAGTAGGAATCTCCTTTGTTGGTGAGATTTTCACCATTCGATACATCAACTCGAATGGGGTTTATTTGATTGTGGGGATCAGTTTCCTATGGGCGCAAGCCCCCGTAGTTAATTACATCTTAGATCTTGATCCAAGAAAATTCTCGATTAAGGATGTTAGATTATCTTTTTAAATGAGTTTAGCACAAGGGAATTTCTAGGCTTTCTTAATCAAATGGGAAGAAAGGCTCAACTTGGTTCAATCAGTCACACGTGGTTCAGTCATCATTCGGTCGGTCAGAGGAAGAGAAAACTGGAGAAAAGAAAGAGACAACGCATATCAAGCATACGTGAGAGGAGGAGGGAGGTGGTGTCATCTGTGTGACGCGGATAGGTATGATTTATAGCTTCCGAAAGAAAGGAAGGCTTATCCACCGATAAGGCGTATAGTGGTACACTCGTACCACTAGCCTTTAGACCCTAAATCTATAAAAGATGTAGTATCATACATACAATACTAACAACTACGACCTAACTAATGAATCATGGACTTATTCCTTGCCTGAAAAGGAAGCCAGCTAAAACCACATAATCGTATAAAATCCATGCTATCAGATCCATGTGAAAGATGGGTGGGTAGTTAGACATTGAAATTTGAGATCGACAACTAGAGAAGTTTCTAAGTGATCCCACACTTATGAATGGTATTATGCACCTAAAATTAATGCAATTAAATTTTAATTTTAGTTGATTACTAATGCACTTTATGCTAGTCAAAGTCTCCAAATCAGAAATGTATGAGATTTTAAAAAAGGCTTATAAAATATTTTTTTTTAGAAAGACTAAACTTCCCCCGGTCCGGCACTTCACCCTCATAGGTCAGATTATCCGGACTCTACCCACAGGCGGGGAAGTTGTCTAAAAGAAGAGAGAATGCATGCATACGACCCCAGACGATTCTGGCTATTCCCTAAATCGTTATGTTTCTATGTGAATTAATCATTAAAATTTTATTAGTAATTACGAGTAGAAAAATTTTATTCCTAAAAGAGCTTAACAAGTCAGGCGCAAGCACATGCAAGAAAGAAACCTATGAAAAATATGTTATTCCTACTGCGCAAGCAAAGTAAAAAAAAAAAAACACAACAAAAATAACAAAAACTCACAAAAAAGAGTGTCAATGTCAAGTGCCGTACAATATTACATCACAAAGTACAGAAAAAGTAGTGGTGGCCGGGCTCCACCGACAGCAACCCGGGAATGATGCAAATTTTAAAATAAGGTGTTTTTTTCCTTCAATCTTCGTCTTCACTTCCTTGATTCGTCTATGGATCATCTTTGTTTCTTCGGGCTCCTCGTAGTGAATCCTTCAAAAGGATGTCCAAATGAAAAAGGAAACCCCCTATAGGGGTTTTCTTTTCCCTTTGGACTCCTATATATTTAAAAATGCATTATTTTAGATTTTCACAACAATTACTATCAATACATTACATTAATTAAAAGGGAAAATTTATACTCTCATGCAGGGGTTATCCTCATTGAAAATGCTCAAATCAATCACACTTGGCCGTGTTGTAATTATTGGGGGCTAAGCAGCTGAAGCAAGTACCTAAAGCAGTTATACATTTTTTTTATTATTAATCTTAGCCACCCCTTTAGCGCAGTGTGAGCACGACCATCTGCAAGAAGACAATGTCAGTATAAAAAGTGTGCCTAACATATGGGTATTCTGACGCTCACAACAACAGTGCAGAAAGAAAGAGCTAGAAAAACGTCACAGAAAAAGCATCACAGAAAAAGCTAACACAAGTAGTAAAGCAACCAACACACGGGTCACATGCAAATCGTCACAACACAGAGACAAAAAAGAAAGCAGAGCACTGGCCTAACCTAAAACTAGTAGTCGTGTCCTAACAAGCAAGTCTAAATGTGTGTGGGTTGCGTGGTTTTGGTAGGTCCTATGTAGGATAGTTTTAATTAAAGTTATTTGCATTTTTGTTTGTTAAAGAGGCAAAGGAGATTTTAATTGAAGTTCAAATCTTAGTATTTTAAGATTGATTTTAGAGATTTTGTTTTAAAATTTGATTGATTACCACCTTTGTTTCACATCGAGACCGTGAGGTTTATTTCACCCTCATTGGGGCTAACTTAATAGCCTCGTAGGCCTGGGTTACCCAGTGGCAACCAAGTTTGTTAAAATTATTTAGTTGGTTGTAAATTAGAAAAAAGAAAAGTGAATTAGACAGTTTATTAATCAAGTTTGTTGATTGATTTTAAAGATTGATCTAAGGTTTGATATTTATGAGTCTTTTGTCCTAATGAATTTTAGCTTATAATTTGATCCCCTAATTAAATCTACATCTTTTAAATTTTAGATTCGTTATGAGTTAATTATTAGATTAGTTAGATTTGATTTAGGTGTATGTTTTAGATTTACAACCTAATGATTATAAAAATGTTAATAATAAATTGATTAAGGATTGATTGTTTTAATATATTTTAAGAATTAGATTAAGATTGATTGGTTGATTATTAGTGTATTAAGAAAAAAACAAACCTAGGAAAGCATGTCACTAAGTTTTTGTTTTAATGTCTCTATTCTATAGGGAGCATGCACCATAAGTATATGTTTTCTAAGACTCGATCCTTAATTTTTGTCCTTATATGTCACTAAAGTTGTAGGACTAAAAGCGGTGTTGTTTTCTAACTCTTAAGACTTCTATACGTATGTCAAAAGGTTTTAGGGATCTAATAAAAGAAAAGCAATCCTAATTATAAATGAAGTTTCTACAAGGTCTTAAAGGGTGGGGAGCGTGCAATCATCTAGGCCCCTAAAAGTTTTCTAAATTTTTTTAAGGGAACTTACAGCACCGGGGGTTGTGACCGGGTGGTTCTGCCCGTTGCGCCCCAACCGGAATGAATAAGGATGACTGATGCTCGGATTCGACTGTCCTTGCTCCCTCTCCAAGTGCTCCAATGCTCCTTGTTAGTTGCTTTTCAAAGCTCACCTCGCAATACACATAAAAGATAAGTATTAGAGCACATTCTATAAGCGAATAATAATATAAAGAAATGGAAATGCAATAAAAGTTAGAACGTACCTTTTGTTATTCGTGCATCCGGTGAGCCACTTGTCATTTGAGTTCTCCTCATTTACAAGTATTCAATATCACGGTGTAAAAGAAATGAAAAAAAAACAAACTAAAAGCCAAGTAAAAGACAACTAACTACGATAAAATAAAAAGAATGAAAATTAAACACAAAAGGGATGTAGGCATTGTTATTATTGGACACACTTCTTTGAAGTCAAGTGTGCCCTAAAACAACATTTTCAATGCCCTTTGTTGTCCCCACAATCCAAATAAAGCACTTGATACAGATCCGGCTCAACTACCCAAACCATTTCTTACCAAACTCAAAGCGACAAGGGAAACTCAAGTTCCCAAAACTAGAACTAAAACAAGATTTCTTCCTATCCACCACATTCTTCCAACCTTATATTTTAGAAGCAAACACTAATAAAAGAGAGACAACTTATGCAAGATATATCACTTCATCCCAAAAAGAGAGATCTAAAGAACTTACCAATACAAATCCACTTCACAAAAATTATTGAACCCAAACATAGCTTATGAAAATTTTGAATAAAAGCTACATAAAACTCTATATAAATCATCCACCAAAATTCCCTTCTTTTTTTTTTTTTGACACAAAACTTTACAAAATAACTAACAATCAAGTGCTTTGTTTACATTTGGTGTGGGGTAATTTGTGAAAATTCCTCAATGAATAGGCATTATAAAGCCCTCCATCAAGAAACTTTCACAAAACAAAATCACAAAAATCTTAATGTAAGACAATTTGCAAAACTCATGATAAAGCTTCTTGATGCAAAACAACTAGCAAAATCTTCTAACATGAAACTAAATGTAAAAACAACTTGCAACCTCTTTCGTTTTGAAAACCACTCACGAAACCTTAACATAAAGCTATTTATAAATCCCTCCAATCATGAAGTCATTCACAAATCTCCTCAATATAAAACAAAATCATGAAACACCTCAATACAAAACAAACCATAAGACTTCTCAATATGAGGCGACACATATCTTTAACATTGGAACCCAACACTTCTACTAAAAAAAAGAAAACGATAATGAGAAAGGGGTTTGATGCAATTTATTCTTCCTATGCTCAAAGAAAGTATTTCAACATCATGAATAACAATATACAAAGATTCTTACAACATAGCACATGAAAGTCATCCCACAAGAAGATTATAAATTTGTGCTGACTCCAACCAAACTCACCAAATTTTATCTCAGAAAGGCAGAAAGAAACTTCAAATATTTTATATATAAAACTAGCATCACATTTATTTGGGTTTCCAAAACGAATCATAAAGCAGCTCTCAACAAAAGGGATAATACACAAAACTTTCCTAAAAGAAGGCAATTCATAAGACCCTTCAACATTTTTTTTAGAATACGTGCCATCAACAAGTTTTGAACAAAAGAGACATGATTTCCACATATTCCATCAAATAACCAATTTTATTCTCAGATTTTTTTTTATCCTTAATGTAGGAAAAACAACTAGAAATCCTTCTTTGGGACATTTACCAAATGACTAAATTACAATACATGAGCAAATGAGGACATAAAACCAAGGGTTTAGCAACCATGTACTTGTTTCATATCTCATATTAAAACAACAGAGAGCTTTTAAGATGACCATGACATGAGCTTTAATGAAAGTGTACAAACAATTAGTTCTAAATAGACACATTGAAATGTGTTTATAAATTTAACCATCTCCAACCACACACACACACACACACACACACACACACACACACACACATATATATATATATATATATATATATATATATATATATATATATATATAGCATCCAAAGGGTGAGCTTAATCACGAATGTGAACAAAATACACATGCTTATGGAAAGAAACACGGCCACTACAACATGAGCCAAGAGAAAGAGGACTCACAAACCATATAAAATTTATTTATGCCGGTGATGCAAACTTTCCAAAGAAATTCATGGAATTCCCACTCTTATCAAAGCAAAACTCTAGCAAATCTTAATAGACATTGTCCCAAACAGTTTGCATGCATACCTTAGTGAATGGCAAAATAGCTCCATACAACCCAAACTTGATTCCGAAGCACATTTTCTTCTCAATCTTTCATCATTTCAGTAGAGTATGAACAAAATATAACTAGATCTAGTAGCCAATATCTTTTACAAATCACATATCATCCAATGATTAGATGACCACTAAGTAACAAACATAAGACTTTCACCAACTAGTAAACAAGTGACACAACCAAGCCACAAGGCTTTGTATGAGTGAAACTCAAATAAAAGGGATAACAGAAGAAATACGACCTTTCCAAAGTATTTAATCAAATGACTAGTATGCAAAGTTTAAGAAGTGATGTAAAGCAATCTCTTTAGATATATTTCCGTATCACACCTAAGCTCTTTAGACCACGTACCATGGATCCCAAAAGTAAAGTTCATGTATCAACTACTCCTTCCAAAACAAAACAAGTCAATGAATATTTTGGCAAGCTCAACAATAACCTTCAACACCTCCCAAAAGGATTAAAACATCTTTTGATAACCAAGTAAATGTAGTAAAACTAGACAACAAGAAATAGTAGTGAATGCATCTTCTAATTTATGACAAGGATCAAAGCCATTTCAACCATCACATTTTTGAAGCATAAGATCTTCATTCACAAGCGGTGAGTTTGGAGAAGAAGCATTCATGAAAGCAAGACCTATGGCTCTACACATATCTCATTAAGTGACCATATGCATTTTAGATTCTCCCTTTTTTTTTAACCAATGCATCAAAGAAGATTCTACAAGAACAACCTTACTATATAGAGCCTTGATGCTAGCCAATGTTTATGCCCCTTTTCTTGGGAGCATTTCGTCGAACACTTGATATGCAACTTTGTAAAGCCATGTAAAACAAGCTATCATAAGAACAATGGTTCACACCTAAATCTCAACTAAAATTCTCTAAAAAACTCACCAAAGTATTCTCAAAATCCACATGACAATTACTTCATCAAAAAGACATAGGCATAAAGACCAAAAGAACAACTTAAAGAAATTTCATTCTCAGATTTTGTAGAGAATAAGAAGAAAGGAATAAAGGGAGAGAAGAAGAAGAAAAAGAGAAGAAGAGGGAAGAAGAAAAGGGGAAATACTTACCTTGCAAAGAGGAACTCACGGTGGATCTAGGCGTCGGAATCGGTCCAGGCGGCGTCGGGTTCGGTCCTGGAGGTCGGACGGGTCTCGGGCTCGGCTTCGGACGGGAGCAAGGCTTCCGCCTTGACTGGAGTTCACGAACGCAGGAGGGGCTTCGGCCCGTCTCCGTCTCCTGGCGCCGGTTCGGGACAGAGAAAACGAGAGGGGGGAGGAGAGGGAGGTCAGTGAGCAAGAGAAAAAAAAAAGAAACCGAGAGAGAGAGAGCGTGAGAGGTATCGAATGCCGAAGGTGAGAGCCTTCGTCCTGAGTAAATCAAACTCGTCGCCGAAAGAGGAAGCCCGCGCATTCGTCGTCCCGTGCTCCAGCTTCAGAAAATCTCCTAAAATACTTTGCTCGCTGCTCGATGTCTGCTCGAGTCGCAGAAAATCCCTGAAATGCGAGATTTAGGCTGAAACGAAGATTTCGTTAAATCGAAGCCGTTGAAGAAATTACTAGATTTAGGAAGTGATTCAAATTAAGCCAAAAGCGGATTGGAATTTATTTAAATCAAAACGAGCTGGTTTAACTCAGATCTGGGTTGAAACCGGGCTCAATTCCAAGTCAAAATCTAGGTCAATTCGGGCTCGAGACGGCTCGACCTAGTCATGCCGACGAAATTGCACCAAAATCAACATCAATTTGAATCAAATTGAACTCGATGCGATGAAAATAAATTAAATGGAGTGCAATCGAGTCTAATTGAAATCAATTTGGATCGATTCGAGTTCGAATTGGGCTCGACGAGGACCAATTGCATTGATCGAATGCGCTCGAGGGCACTCGAACGAAAATCGAGGTCAACATCATTAAAAGACCAAGATATGAACCACATCTTTGAAAGCTCTATGGAGCATAAAATGATAGTGAGTCAGAATAATTCACTCTATAGAATTTGATGTTTTATTGGGCCTAAAGCTCGCCTCATCCAAGGCATGAAGTTCTTTCAATCATAGATGAACATTGTCTTCTTGTGTAAGTTTGTGATTGATGCTATATAGAGTTTGGTGTTCTTGAATAGAATTTTATTGTTCGAAATGAATTAGAAAGGAACTTCGATATAATAAACAAATGAAATAGAAAGTAACTTTTGAAGAATTTCATCACATTATCCACCTTTCTTTCTTTGTGCAATATGAATTCCCACCTATTTCATGAAGTAGTGATGGCATGGAATGAACCTATCCTCTAGATGATGGAGGATTAATTTGGCTGATGATATTTTTACCCCAATTATTGAAGGCATATAATAATACTATATGCTTAAATAGATTTTTTTGTCCATCCAATGTGTCATGATGAATTTTGCGCTACTGCACTTTTGGGCATGAATATCGTAATCCCTAATCATAATCAACAATTATTATCCCATCCGCTTGATCTTGTTTTTTATCTTGGGGCGGGCTAGATTGATGCACATCACAAAATTTTTTATTGACCTAAATCATTATCCATTAGGTCCCTTCTTTATGAAGACACTATAACCATATCTGATTGAATATGCTATGATATAAGGTATTATTGATGATGTTTGGATGATGTTAGAATTTGATAATTTTGAAATGTCACTATGACTGGATACCTGTTAAAGTTTGCCATTTAGTTGAGGAATTTAATGGATTTTTGAAAAGCTCAATCTTGTTGACCTTAAATTTGTTTCCCACTTGATTAATGATTAGGAATGAATCTCCTTTGATGCAGGTCCTCATGATACCTTACTGATATCGTATTATTAAGGCATCATATTTAACCTTGCTGTTCATTTGTTATTCAAATAAGATATAACTATAGCGTAGTATATTGTAGTATGAGAAACGAAGACAAGTCCCATGCTGGCTCACATGGGTCCAAGTAAATATCTAGGCTGAAAATTGCTCTTGGAACTCAGTGTTTCTGATTTGCTTTATCAACTTGGTAATCATTAAAAGGAGTGATCGCTAGTAGAATTAAAGCTACTAGAATCAAAGGCATAATATGTAATGCTTAATATCATCAAACACACATTTGACACCTTTTCTCATTTGAACCAGACATCTTTCTTCGACAATCTTGCAAAAGGTTAATAACTTCCTGATAGGTTATATATTAACCATCAAATATAAGCTAATAGACTTTGGAGTAACCATAAATGCTTTGAATTTCCTTACAATGGCACACTTATATGTTGATCTTGATCTTTGAGGGGTTAGTTTCAGTGCCTTTATGACACCACAAAGCATAGGAATTTACTTGAGGAGACTGTAAAGACAATTTATTAGATTAATTTCTAGGTCCAAGTTTGGATTAATTTCTAGGTCTAAGTTTTTTGGACACTTCAAAATGATCTATAAGACCTTAAAATTTACTTGCAGATCAATATAACACTCAATTTATTGATAGGAAACACTTGTAGATCTCAAGTAATTACTATCAATCTTCGGAAAACATCAAGGATTCTCCACTAAAATCCACACAAAATCATAAAAACAGTAGATAATTTGTATTATTTGATGAAAGGGAAACGAAAAATAGCAAGATACAATTAATCCTCTATTCGAGAGGAGGATCGATCTCATCCAAATCTTTAGATGCCGCTAGAGCCTAAAAGAAAACCTCAATTTAAGAGATCTCAAATTTCAGCCAAATTCAAGATGCCCTAACCCTAGGAAAACAAACTATTTAATGCATACAATTCAAAAGAAAATCTCTAAACAGTCCCTACATTCAATTTCCCTCCTAAATTTTCTAAAAAAAAATCTTCCAAAACGGCTCTGTTGGCTCCTGCGTTCGGATCGGTGCGTATAGGGAGGCGGAAGAGTTTCACCTCTATCCGCATGAGCTGGTCCCGTGTGGACCAGCTGGAGGTCCATTGGACCAGTCTTCAATACTCCCCTTCCAAAATGCCACCTTGTCCTCAAGGTGGAACGAAGGAAACTGTTGCTAAAACACTTGATCAATAATACTGGACTGAAAAACAGACTAATACTGGGTTGAATGATCCCTACTTCTAGCATCTCCCTAATCAATCTTTCGATTTCATCTTTCTGGATTTGGGGATGACGATACGGATGAACACCGAGAGGTGAAACTACTTCAAGCTGATAGCATACTCGTGTTCCCGTGGAGAAGGCAACCTCTGAGGTGGTTGCAAAACCTCACTGAACTGCTGAATCAATGGTTGTACTGAAAGGGGAATGCCCCCACCCTTCTCCAATCTGATCCCCTTCAGCCTATGTAGTTTCATCAGATAACCTTCCCCCACCTTCTGTATGCTCCTCACTTTCGTTTTAAGTGATATCATGGCTTTGGTGAGCCCTGTATCTCTCCTGATCACTACCCTTCTCCCGTCCACCATCAACTCCATCATCAGTGCTCCCCAGTTTTATCTTGGTGTCCCCCAAGGTCTGCAACCACTTCATCCCCAAGGTGACATCAGTGCTCCGTAACTGTAGTGGAATAAAATCCCCCTCACTTGAACTCCCTGTATGGTCAACACTACTCCCCTACATATCCCCTGACCCATCTCCTCCTTCCATGTACTCATCATCACTACATTATACCTCGTATCCACCATTGTCACCCCCAATTGGTCCACAACCTGGTTGGAGATGAAATTGTGGGTAGCCCCACTGTCAATAAACACCACCACCTCCATGTCTGCTATTTTCCCCTTCACCTTCATGGTATGATTCTGAGGGAATCCCACCATTGAATTCAGGGAGATCTCGATCACGTCCAGATGCAGCTTGTCCTCCATCTCTTTCTCTCCCATACTCTCACCTCCCTCAGTTTCATCGTCATCACAGACAATAAGAACTTGAATAGTTCGATCCCTACACTTGTGCCATGGAGTATACTTCTCATCACATCTGAAGCATAGTCCCTTCGCCCTCTTCTCTTGCATCTTCCTCTCCGTCAGTTGTTTGAAGTTCCCTCCACTTCCTCCTTCTGCTGGATTCTCTCTGGGAGTCTCAGTAATGTTGCTTGATGTAGGCCCCTTGGGTGCTAGAAGAGTGGTTGTCGTCTTGTAAGTGCCTCCTGAGCTGCTGCTCCTGGCTCCCTTCTCTAGATTCTTCTGATTTTTCACCGGCTGTACCAATTTCATGGCCTCTCCCAAGTTACGAGGCATCATGACTTTCACCGCTGCTCTGATTTTTCCTTGAGCCCCTTCATGAAGTTTCCCTCAATTACAGTCTATGATAATTGCTCCACCCGACTAGCTAGGTGCTCGAACCCTTCCTGATAGTCTGCCACTGATCCGTCCTGCACTAGTGCAAAAAACTGCTCATAGAAATTCCCTCCCCCGTCGGTTTGAAAACGTTCTAATAAACAATCCTTGAATGCTCTCCAACTTTGTATAAGTCTCCTTTGGTCCCTTCACTGGAACATGACAATGCCTTCCCCTCCAAACATAGGTCTACTGTTATCAGTTTCTTCTCATCCATCAACCCATTGACGGCGAAGTACATCTCCACCTTGTAGATCCATCCATAAGCATCCTCCCCTTAAAAATGGGCATCTTCAGCATTCTCACCTTCTGATCTCCCCCATTTCCTCTTATTCCTACATAGTTTTTCCTTTCCCAAGTGCTTGGCCCTCCCCAAGTCTCATGATCTTCCTGCCTCCGATCATACACAAACCCCTCTTCGCTTTCTCACATCTTTTCTTCAAAATCAGTAGCCTTTCTTCCATATTCTTCTTCTACATATTTTCTTCAAAATCAGCACCCTTTCTTCCATATTCTCCTTCTTTTCTTCTTTCATCAGCATTCCTTGATTCATGCCCCTCATACCCATGCCTTCCTCCATACCTTCCACCTTGTTCCTCCATGATTTCCATTTCATCTTCCCTCCTACGACAATCATAATTTTCCATTTTCCCAGCCGGATCCTTCACCTCCGATGCTTTTTGGATTTGATTCTCCAATAGCTTATTCATCATCGCATGGAGATCGGAAACCATGTCTTCCACGGATGATATTCGATCTTCCATTGTAGCTTTTATTTGGCTCATCTCTCCTTCCAATCTTTTCTCCAACGTGTCTACCTTTTTGGCCGCCATAAAAAAAAATCTGATTTTTGCTCCAAAAATCAGCAAGAGTTTCTTCTCCTGATGAAATTTTGCCGCTGAAATTTAAAAAAATCAGCCCCCGATGGTCTCATGACTTGCTTTGATACCAATTTGATAGGAAACACTTGTTGATCTCAAGTATTTTCTATCAATCTTCGAGAAAAAAACAAGAATTCTCTCCTAAAATACGCACAAAACCACGAAAACAGTAGATAATTTGTATTATTTCGTGAAAGGGAAACAGAAAATAGCAAGATACAATTGATCCTCTATTCGAGAGGAGGATCGATCTCTCCTAAATCTCTAGACGCCGCTAGAGCCCAAAAGAAAACCTCAATATAAGAGATCTCAAATTTCAACCAAATTCAAGATGCATAGGAAAACAAATTATTTAATGCATACAATTTAGAAGGAAATCTATAAACAATCCCTACATTCAATTTACCTCCTAAACTTTCTCAAAAAACCTTCCAAAACGGCTATGTTGGCTCTTGCGTTCGGATCGGCACGTATAAGGAGGTAGAAGAGTTCCGCCTGAGCCGGTCCAATGGACCGGTCTAACATTTACCTGTGTATGAAGTTGTCAGAGATGTTGGCCATTTCAATTATTGGCATAATATCAAACGTGAATTATTTTTTAAAATTGGTTTGAAGTTTCTTATGTGAAGAATTAAAAATATATTTGGTGATTTGTTAGGTATTAAATGCTTGAAAATAGTTAGGCGATTTTATAGAAGTTTGATTGCTTTGCATTGGGTTGATGACTAATTAAGATCATGTATGTAAGCTTAATTGAAATAGAGTATATGATAATCTTGAGTTTTTTTTGAGAGAGTTGAGAAGAAATTAAAAAAGAGAGATCAAAAAGAGAAAGAAGAGATAATCTTGAGTTTTTTTTTGAGAGAGTTGAGAAAAAATTAAAAAAGAGAGATCAAGAAGAGAAAGAAGAGGAGAAATAAACGGAAGGAAATCTCAATAAATTTATTTCTAAGACTTTAGAGTATAAGATTGTCTAATCAATGTTAATACTTTTTTTATTAAACTTTTAAATGGGGTGATTTTTTAAGTATTTATTTAATTATCTTTTTTTAGCTCTTATAAGTTAATTCTCTATTTTTTTTTTTTTTTGAGATATTTGGGCCTTTTTTTTTTTGCCTTGTTGGGAGAGGAGGGGGGTTAAATTAGGGTGTACTCAATTTAAAGTACTGTTGAATATTTTTTTATTGTACACTATAATTGTGGATTTTTTAGTAATGGTTCAAATACTTTATGCTATCATGTGAACATAAGCTTACTTAAGCTGAATCACTTAAATTATGTTGGTTTATTTCTTTTACATTTATTTTACTGTTCATCATATTTGCTCAAGTTAACCCTATGTAACATATAAATTAGACATACCATTTTCTTAGCAAGTCATAGGCCATTGATTGGTGGCCTTAACATTTTTTGTGATGGTGGGCTTCATCCATAAAAATATATGATGATGGCTATGTCTACGGACTTTACATCATCTTTTAGAGGTATCTTGACCTAGTTATGTTCATATTATCTATTTATAAATGAGAATATATTATGAGTTTATATATTGTCAACAACGAGTTTTGGTTTGGAAGAAAAAAAACTAATCATTTAGGTGAATTTTGTTTAGATTCTGGAAGTTAATATAGACATAAATCTAATCATTTTAATCCCCATTACTGCCCCATCTATAGAAATTTACATATGTCAATAGATTAATAGCTAAGGAGGGTGTAATCTAACCTAGGATAACTTAGAAATGACTTGACCAATAACTTAATCTAGCTCAACTTAATTTCCTCATGAGTGATGACTATAATTCAATGTCAACCTAGGTGTTGAGTCGGTTCCAAACTCAAATAGTCCTAACCCGAGTAAGAGATCAGCTCAATCAAGCAACACTTAACATTCATTGAGTTGTGTCTCATGAGTTATTAAAATTATTAAATTATAATGTACTATTTTACTATTTAAAATTTTATTAGATTTATTTTTATTTTTTATTTAAGTTTCTTATGTCTAGATAGGTTGTTTGATAGGAACCCTACCCATTTGTTCTATCAAGATAAAAGGTCAACTATGGGGGATTGCTTGAAGGCATATATGTAGAGATGTGGCATGATACCTGAAGAAAGCTAGGTACCTGCAAATAGCCACCAAAAAGAAGATGGATAGTAAGGTAGAAGTCTTAACAATTGAGTTACGGAGCATTTCCATGAATATTTGAGCAACATCTGGAGGACCCTCACAGGCACTTGCAGCAATTTAATGTTGGTTACATGTGCCACCTTGGGAATCTAGAAGTTATTAAAATAGAAGCAAGTGTTGGGGAAGTAAAACCACACAACGAACACAAACAAGAAAGAAAAATGCAGCGAAACGAAAGAACAATAATATTTTATGCTGAAAAATCTGAAATAAGGAAAAAATCACAGAGCTACTCCACACCAAGAAATTTATTATGAAAATTGGAAAAAATTTGTATAGATCTCATTCTTTCTCACTCTCTCTTTGTCTCTCTTCTCTCTTACACTGTTCACATAATAGAACTAACAAAGAGATACAATACAACTACCAAGGGATACAACTCTTCATGAAAAACAAGAAAGAAAACTACCCAAACCGTCTCACAAAGTTGCGGCTCCAAGTTTGGAGTGCAGCTGCACTCCACTCTCTATTTCCTGTCTGCCTGACAGTATTGTAGCGCCGTATTACCGGAGTTTGGAGTGTCGCAACACTTTGCTCTCTGTCTGTTTCTAAACAACAATGCCGCAACGTAGAACTCCCGGCAACCCCGGTGAGCTCGAGTGATAAAATTGAGGTTTGAGGTAATATGACAACACGATTGATTGACACAATCAGATTCCACACAAAATTAACAGCATGGTTGATTTGAGAATACTGAATATTGTCTATGAATAGTCATGTAAGTAATCCTTCTTGAGCTTGAGTTGTGTGCGGTCAAGTAAAAGCTACTAAAGGTTTCTGATAGAAACTGCAATTAATAAGTACAATCCTTGAAGAAAATAAGGTTATATCTAAAATATTTGCTGTTAACTTCTTAGTTTAGTGAAATGAGGAAAACCATGCATCAATCTAAAGGAAGAGAGCTGCTCAAGATTAAGATAATAAGTTGATAAAGAGTGACAAATGGTAAGTGAAGGGAATAAATTATGTATGAATGCCTAATTGCATAGCTTTGACAGAAGAAGCTTTTTCACAACAAAGAAATAGGGTGTAAATGAACTAAATTGACTTGAGCACTTTTTTGTTGCAGCCAAGTTTAAATATGTCCCCATTTAAAAAAAATGATCGTTCTTGAATCCAGCGCTACAGCGCTGTCAGGTGTAATTGAGATAGAGTGTTGAGCACCGTGACGCTCCAAGCTGGCATTGCGGCGCTGCGAGGCTGGTTGGATAGTTTTTTTTTTTTTTTTTTTGTCGTTTTTCTTAAGAGTGGCACCCTTTGGTGGTATGCATTGTATTTCTTTGTTTGTTCTTGTGCAAGAATGGTGTAAGTGAGAAGAAAATCAATGATAGAGCGAGAGAGAAGAGAGATCTGTATAAATTTCTCACAATTTTTATAGTGGATTTTTTTGTGTGATGTGGCTACGTGATTTTTTTTCCTGGTTTTGCGGTTTTCCATGTTAAATCCTGGTGTTCTTTACTTTCCGTTGTATTTCTATTTTTTCTTCTTTATTTCGTTAAGTGATTTACTTCCATCCCCAACAAATAATTGGGCTTTGTATCGCTGATAAAATTAGTATCCATTCCACCTAATGGAATGAGAAAAAAACATTGTGTTCTTCTCCTATGTTTTTTTTAACATGGCTATTGAAGTTATTGTATGGTAGTTTGGCATGAAGCATAAAACAATCATGAGGTTTTTTTTTTTTCTGTAAATAGTCTAGAAGGAATAGAGAAGAGAGAAAGAAAAGGGGAGCAAAGGTGAAAGTAAAAAGAAGAAAATCATAATAAGTTTATATCTACAAGTTTGAAGTATCATCCCAATAAATTTGATGGTATTGAGGAACTTTTAGAGGCTAATTTTTTAAAATTTATTTAATTTTCTTTATTATCTCTTCAAAGTTATTTCTTTCTTAATTATCACGAAAGATTTGGGGCTTTTTTCTTATTGTGTGATGGTGTACTCAGCATTGGGACAAGCTGATTATGACATTTTTGTTAGTAAATCAGCTCTTCTCTCCTTTTTTGTGGATGTTGTTTTTATTCTATGTTTTTTTTTTTTTTATGTTGATCTTTTTTGTTATAATTTATGGTTTATTGTGCTTTACCATGTGTTGATGCTTCCATAGTATAAAATTAGACACTCTTTTCCGAACAGGTCATAGCCCATTCTTTAGTGCCCATGGAATTTTTGTGCCAGTCATCTTTTAGTGCCATCTTGATCCAATTATATCACTACAATCCATTCATAAATGGGAACATATTATGAGTTTATTGATTATCAACCATGAGTTTCAATATTGAAAGTTGGAAATTTATCCATCAGGTAAGATTTGAAGGTTACCCACTAGCTTTTATGTGATTAAGTCAGTGTAGACATTGAGTTGACCATTTTACACCAAATTTCACCAAATCTATAGAAAGTTTACACATGTGTAGTAGTAGCTTTTATAGTTGCATAGATTGTAATAACTTAGAAATGACTCACCATATAGCTCAAGCTTAGTTTGGTTCAACTTATGACGATAACTTGGTGTCAAAAAGCTAGGCATTCAGTCAGTGCCAAGCTCAAAACATTCAGACCCGGTTAGATGATTAACCTGATCAAGAAACAGTTAAATATCATTAATCGAATAATGTCTCCTAGGTTATTAAAATTATTATTATTTTACGATTAAAGAGTTATTTTTAATCTTCTATGTTTAGACAGGAGGTTTGACAGTAGCCTTACCAATTTGTTCTATCAACATAAAAGTTCTTGACACTTCTTGTATAGGGGATTGCCTGAAGGCATATACATAGATGTGAAGTATGATAGCCCAAGAAAGCCAGGTAGCTGCATACGTCCACCGAAAAGAACATAGTCAGATAAATAACTGTAGATGTAAAATCACACATCCATTAATAGAGTGAAAATCTAAACAAATGAGTTGTGGAGTAGTACTAGGAATAATTGGCAACATCCAGAAAACCTACAGTTTCCTGCAGCGATTTAATGGTGAGGTATATATGTGCCACCCTGGGAATCTAGAAATTATGACGATAAAAGTTAGATGCAAGAGACAGCTGGATGGTTTTTATAAAATAGTCGTGCAAGGAATCTGGCTTGTAGTTGAGCTGTCAGCTGTGCAAGCTCAGGAAGAGCCGATGGAGTTCTCCAAAAGAAACTGCAATTTCTTAGAAAAATTAGTGCAGAAAATATGATAATATTTAAAATAGGGTTTAGGGAAGATCATACATCCATATAAAGGAAGAGAAAGCTGACCAAGGTTGGGGATAATGAGTTGATAAAGAGTGATTCTTTTTTTTTTTTTAATGAGTGGTTCATTGATTTTTGGGCAAATTCTATAATAGGCCTAGTCGCATATAGCCCTGTCAGAAGAAGAGTTTCAACAAAGTACTTGATCTGTAAATAAAATGAATCGATTGAGCTGAGTATTTTTTGTTCAAAGTAATTCATTTATTGATTTTCTTGGGTTTGAACCGAACTTGAAAATGATTCATATTTATTCAAGCTTTTTTTTTTTTTTTTTCGAGGTCAGGCCTAGTTAATAATATATTTGATGCTAATGATTTGAATATGAACTGTGAAGCCATATAATGTTTCACAACATCAAAAGTTTGTCAGCCATCAGCATGATACAGCAATGCAGCAGTTAACGCCCATACTCGGATTGATGAGACTTGAAAATATATTCCAGAAATCGGGGTTCAATTGAAAGTATCATTAGCTAGAAACCAAAGCAATGAAAAGAGTCACGAACAACCAAACCTTTGAAGAGAATTGAATACATTTATAATCAAGAGGTGGTTGAAAAAAGTCCATAAAAAGATGAATACATTAGCAATTCCATTCATGCAATGGCCTAATGAAATTATGAATGCTTACAAATCGTGCATTATCGTCCTGATCGATCGAACTTATGAAGGCATAGTTCTTCGGGAACGAATGTATCGCGTATAAATCATCTCAATTAATGTGGAAGAAAATACATTGAAGAGGACTCATGCATCGCCAAAGACGAACCAAGGGAGAGAATCTGAATCTTCTTCATGGATTAGCTTTGAGGGTGAAAATTGCTTTTCCAGTCCTTAACATTCTTCCCGACAGAGCAGAAATCTCTCCAGCCATTCCATGGCCGGCTTCTTCAAAGCTCAGCGCTCGTCAACTGTGAAGCTCAAGGACAAAGACAAATTCATCAGTCAGAGCTTCTAAATGGTAATGTTTCCATCTACATATATGAATTTTTTTTTTATGCTATTAATCAATAATTAAATAAATTATGACAATAATCAGGATCATGAATTATATCGTTATTATTCACACATATGAGCTTTTGTTCAAATTAAGTAGCTTCATAATATGCCCAAAGAGATGGGACCCCTCCACTGTGCCCTTACAAGCCAATCAATTTGAAAGACATTAAGGTTTCTTTTGGGACGGTTTTTTTTATTGCTTCTTAAAACAGTTTTTTAATATGAAAATAAAAAAAATTGTACTAATTTTTTTTTTTAAGAAGCAGTATAGTAGTCGTCTCAAAGGAAGCCTAAGATCACTATTTTCAGATTTACTGTGAAATATTAATTTAGGGATAATCATGATAATGAGAAAATGTATTGTCATTCTTTCTAATTTCTCTTGGTATAAGATATATTCTTTCTGAATTATGAAATTCGCATAGCTATCCTTTATTTATTTCTTGGTTCCAAATTTGCGGTAACGTCTTTCAATAGCTTTTTAATGTTTGATGATATGATTTACTTTTTTTTTTTTGAAGGTGGTTCAAAATTTTCGTAAGTTTTAAGGAACAAAAGTAAAAAAAAAAAAAAAAGCCTGTGCATGGTGAGCTATTAAGGGCACTATTTTCTTTTTTTCTGAGAGAGATTATTGGCAAGCTGATTCAATTGAATAAAGAAAAAAAATTTCCAAAGATTTGGCTAAGCATGTGTTGGGCTCTGTTTAGGGTTTAGGGTTGGAGTTCATTTTGTATTTAAAGAAGAGCAACCAAACATGTAGCAAATGTTCTTTTGAAGATAGCCACAATGCTCTTTCAGCTTCCACCACAAAATCCATTCAACATAGACAAAATTGCCTAATTCATCTTGCAACTCCTTCGGTTAAACTCATCACCCTCCCTTTATCCATGCTCTCTTTATCTCCTCTTATACAAAAATGCACTCTAAATTCTTCTTCTGTCCACCTTATGAATTAGTCATTGACCCATGGCCCATGCAAGGTAAGTGAGCAGCTTAGTCATGTTATATAATCCATATACACATTTTTTACACGACATGGAGTTTTTTTTTTTTTTTTTAAATAAATTTTTTTATGTTCCTTTCTGTAAGGACCCACCAAAATGTCCATATATATGCCTTATTTGGCATAGTTGACATAAAATCTACACTTATAGGTGCTCTACACAACACCCATACTTGAACACGGCGAAAGACATCATCGTGCATCCTTATTTCTCCACTCCATGAGAATTGAACACATGACATGTGTGATATCTCATAATCTAATTTGGAAGAATTTTTTTTTTTTTAATCTTTTAATAAACAACAATAGCTCGCTAATTTCTGTTATCAATATAAATATTAGTAGAAATAAAACAATCAATTAAAGCATCAATAAATATGCTGACGAGGATGTCAGTTACTTGAGTGGGGAAGATTGTGAAACTCCTTAAAGAAAAATAAACTCTTAAACATCGACTCTTTTTTGTGTAATTATTGAAATTTCATTAAGAAATTTTGTAGTTTAGTGTGCTCCTCCTTGAAAAATTCTGTGATGGGAAATTTCTTGGGAAGTTATACCAACAGGACAAAATCTTGAGACACATAAGCCAAATAGAACAATATCTTAATGGTTAAGAGTTTGAGCTATTACAGCATGAGTCTTCTCTAGCATTCTTTATTGCATCCATGAGAGATAAGGCCAATGATCCAAACTTTGTAATCTTGTTCTCTCCAAATGAAGGAAATAGTGAATTTATGTAATCTCTGTTTACATAGTGAGTTATTTCATTTAAGCTAAGCCCCATAATTTTTTTCTCTTTATAAGTTTTTTCGCATAAAAGCTTCGATGTATATAGTGAATTTCTTTTATTTTGGTGTGTGATGATCTTTGTGCAATCCTAACACAAAATATTCTCACTCTATCTCCACAAAATTTTTAGTATGCAATAATTCATTTATGGTTGGTAGTTTTTTTGGTGAGATTAATGAATAGAAAATACTATGTATCTTTAATTTGATGTTAGAGATATGTTTTGAATTTTAATGTTAAATGATGATGTGTATAAAAGGGTATATTACTAGGAATGTTAAAACTAGTTCAGTTTAGGTTGATTTTGAGTTGATTTGAAAATTTACTTTTAGGAGTGGCTTTAATGTGAGATAAATAGCTAAAAATGATGATATAATGTTAGCTTAAGATGTGAACTTATAACTAGAGTTAATGATAGAGTTTGGTGTTGTTTAAGTTGATGTTGAGGTGTAGGGATTAAGACTAGGTCCAAATGATCCTTAGTTGGGCCAATAGCTATATAAATCAGACCAAAATCGATCGTCCCGATCGTCCTGGACGGTTCCCAGAATTATTCTCAGGACGGTATTTTGAACAGTACAGATCGTCCTGGACGATCTCAATATCGTCCCGGCCGATCCTGGGAGGAAAATCCAAGTCAGAGAGGAACAGTAAGGGAACGAGGTCTCACACGTCCTATGATGAAATTTGTCCAGAGAGCAAGTCATCCAGGAACGAATACACTTCGTTTGAAGACGAAATTCGTTCATAGGGCAAATCGTCCCGGGACGATTACACTTCGTCTGGGACGATCTGCATGCATATATAATGGTTTGAGATCTTTTTGAAGAGAGAGAAAGCCCATGAGACAGAAAAAAGAAGAAAAAGGCCGAAGAAAAGTGATTTTTGGGCGACTTCGGTTCGTTTTCGTTCGTCGCTGTAGTTGAAAAAGTTGTCCGACTCGAGGTAAGGCACATTCTGCCTTTCTCAATTTTCAGAAACAAGAATTTTGACGACTTTTCTGTCTTGAATTTTATTTCTGTTAGCGAATATTTGGTTTCGTTTTGCACTGATGAACTTTTTACCGCACAACTTTTGGTATGTTTCTGAGATGATGTTTGTGCACGTTTTGAGTATTTTTTGGAAGATTTTCATTGGTTATTTTGAATTCTGTGGTGTTTAAAATAAATAATGAATTATCTGGATGTTGAAATACGTTGCTTCAGTACGATGAAAGTCTTATATTGATGTTTTGTACTATCTGTGGAAATTTGGTAATTTTTCGAATCGATGAATTCTATGGAATTTCCGTAGACTGTCGTTATGCCGCTGATGATTTTTCTGATGAAATCAGATTTTCTGATTTGAATGTTTTGATGTGCTGTGATATCAGAAGGGAGTTATAATGGGCCGGAATCCTTTGTGATTTCGTTGTCTGGGTTCGGGAATCTGAAACAAGTGCTGTTCTAAAAATTATGTATATCTGATCTGTTATGGTGCTGTAAGCACAAAGGGAGGCATAAGAGGCCAGAATCCGTTGAAATTCTGTCAGTGTCAGGGAAGGGAGGCATAAGGGGCTAGAATCCGTTGAGATTCTGTCAGGGTCCGGGAATCTAATCTGATATGTGTTATCTGATATGTGAAATGTGATTCTATCCGATTTGTACGATTATGTTTGTTCTGTACGATTCTGTCTGTTCTGTGAAATCTGACTTGAATATTCTGTTATATGAAATGAATTCTGTTTGTGATTTGTTTTCTGTTTGATCAAGTATCTGTATTATGTCTGCTTATACGATTTCTGCACGATTATCTGAATTCTGTATGGCTACTCTTCTAATGTATTTTCTAATGTGTGTTTCTGGAGATTTTGATTGGCTAGTGTAGTCTTGCTGAGCTGTTAGCTCATTCTTGTTATCTGCGTGGTTTTCAGGCTCTGGGAAAGGGAAGGAAGTCTTGCACTTGTCGTTCAGTGGCTGATCAGTGATTAGGTATTTTGTACTTTTGATTTTTGTACAGTCATGACTTTTCTATTCTATTCTTTCAGTCTGTAGCCATGCACTGTATTGTACATGATTATTTTGATGAATGAAGAAAATATAGATGAGATGTTCTGTATATTTGATGTTTATAGTAGCTCTGTGTTTTCTGTAAGTTTGATATTTGGAAGAAAGTCTGAAGCAAATTTCAAAACTAGATCATGGATTTTCAATATTTGTCGCGGCCCGACGCGAAGGGATTCATTCCGGTCGGGTTGGGTCGTGACATAATAGTCCTAGTTTCTTAATTAATTCAATTAAAATTCTAAAAATACAAACTAAGGCCCAGATTGCTCAAAATTAAATTCCCAATCAAAGAAAATTTAAATCCCCATAATCAATTTTCAGAATTAATGATAATTTAAAAATTAAGGAAAAGTATTAATTAATTAAATTCAATAATTAAAAATAATTCAAAATACTAAAATGATCCTAAACACTTAAAATCACCCCGAGAGTCATTATTGACATTTGGGAGAGATTTCAAGAGGTTTGAAATTGTTTTGGTAAAGAAATCACAAAACTCCTCTAAATGATAATTTAAAAATTAAGAAAAAGTATTAATTAATTAAATTCAATAATTAAAAATAATTCAAAATACTAAAATGATCCTAAACACTTAAAATCACCCCGAAATCATAACTGATTAAAAAAAAAATCCAATTCACCCAAACTCAATTATATTCAATCAGTAATAAATTTTAGTATTTATTAAAAATAGAAAACATCCAAAGTCTATAACAAATAAAAAAGCCAACCCAAAGTCAAAGACATTTAATAATACAAATCATAAAAACCTAATGAATTCAACAAAATCTCAAACATGCAAAAAGAATCAATTAACTTAACGGATTAAAATCAGTTAATCAATAATTAAAATATTATAAGATTAATTTAAAAACTAGGTAATTGTTGAGTAACCTAGGCTTATAAAGTTATTAAGTTGACCCTAAAGAGAGTGAAATAAATCTCACGGCTTTAATGTAAATAAAGACAATAGCCACTTAATTTAAATAACTATTTTACAAATTAGTTAACAAATCAACAGTTTTAATCTAAATTAGTAAACTAAATCAAATATAAATTAAGAGATAAATGGTGGTAACCCGGGCCTATAAAGCTATTAAGTTAGCTCTAAGAAGGATAAAATAAATCTCATAGCCCTGATGTAAACAAAGGTAGTTATTGCTTAACTTAAGTAATTAATAATAGGTCACCAATGATGGGAGCCTTCATGTCTTATGTTAGATTACATTTGGAGAGCATAAGCGCATTGGATTTTTGAGGCTTCAAGGATCGAATGATTATTTAAGCTATGAGAGTCTACACACTATAATGTTGTTAAACTTTTTAAAAAATTCGACTAATAATAATCATTAAAATTTAAACTTGAAAGTAAATATTTCTTAGCTTTGAACAAATAAAATCTAAATGCTAGATGAATCAAACTTATATCAAACTTAGGAAATATCCAAACCACACAACCTCTTTTGGCACACTGTAGAATGCTTGCTATGATGCTATGATAAAATAGCAATGGCCTAATTTACAGCTAAAATTGGTTATCCTAGCAAGTAGTCTACAGTGTGTGAAAGGAAACTGTGTGGTTTGGATATTTTCTAAGCTTGATATAAGTTTTGATTCATCTAATATTTAGATTTTATTTGTTCAAAGCCAAAGGATATTTACTTTCAAGTTTAAATCTTAATGTTTTAATACTTATTATTAGACAATTTTTTTAAAGTTTATTAACATTCTAGTCCTTAGACTCTCATACTTTAATTAATCTTATAAGAAAAATATACTGTTTAGATTGCAAAGATTGTAAACTTATTTCAAGTGAAAGTTTATGTACCCAATATCGCTTATTAGTTTTGGACTTTAAGATGAAGAGGCATAAAATAAAATATAAAATAAAGTATTAGTATAGGATTAGAAGAGAGCATTTAAAAAATATTAACAAAAATATTTTTAAGAGTAAAATTTTAAATCTTAAGATTTTGTCTGTGCATGAGTAAGTTAATGTTATATGAGAAAAAATAACTATTGATATTAAGAATGTTGCAAAAAATGTGCTTAAAGTATCAAAGGAAAAAGCTTCAAATTGTCAAAATAATTAACAGTGGGAACAAAATAAGCAAGAAACGGTAAAAAATAACAAAACTTATTATAAAATTTGATTTAAATGTAAAAAAATATAATAATTGGGAATGATATAAAGTTGCCCGTAAGGATTCAAAGAAAGTAATATGCGATGTAAATATTTTAGCTTTTAATGATTTATATAATATATTACATACTAAGGAGGGCAAAAAATATACATATAAATTAGTCAAATAAAGAGATATGAGTAGTAAGAATTTAGTTCAAGTGAAGTACATTAAGAATGAAGATCAAAAATTATTTTTATTAGTAGAGGTGTAACATCCCAGAATCAAATTTAAAAGAACTATTTATTTTATCTTCTTAATTAATCAACTAGAGCTTCTATAAATCATCAAAGTAATAAATCTATATCCAATGAAAATAACAAATAATTACATACCTCAAGATATTATATAATATTCATTCTCTCAAAATTAATATACAATACTTAGGAGATCAATACAATAACTAATCTATCACAAATTCCTGACAACAAAAAATAAAAATATATATAAATTAAATCAAAAGAAAATATGATGATCTCTACCAACCTCACTCCAACTGACCCTAACCCCTTTTCTGACCTAAAATCATTAAAATCCACATAATGGGCTCAAAAACCCAGTAGTAATCCAAAACTTAAAGAATCAATATGAAATGTTCATTCTAATATAATCAATAGCAGTCAATATAGTTAATGACAAAAAATTATCAATAAAACTCAAAATGATCTATTATAAAATGATAAAATCATTACAATGAATCTAAAATTTAACAATTAATAGAAAATTCAATGGCTTTATTAAATAAATAAAAAGCCGTCACTCTCTATCCATCGATGTAATTGATCATTTGTTATAGGCTACAACCATGATAATACCATAAATCGTTCTTAAAGGAAAGTCCGTCAGCCCACTGTCTTATGCAGGTTATTATATTTTAACAACCAACCCATTTTAGTCTTTCTTGTTTATGCAAATGTTACAATCAAAATGCAGTAGGAAATAATAATTTTTGTTTTAAATATAATTAGAATCATTAAAAAATAAAATGAGATTTGAGTTATAACAAATAGAAGAAATTTCTAAATAAAATTGACGGATGCAAAAGCCTAAGAAAACCTTATCTCTTCCCTCTTTCTTTTTTAACAAGGCATTATGCTAACATTCAGATTATTATAATCTATCCACCTTAAAAATATAATCTCTGACATTTCTATTAAGGATTTAAGTACAAAATCAATAAAAAAAAAATTCATAAAATTAAAACTCAAATCGAATCGAAATAAATAACAAATCAAAACTCATCAAACTCAATCAATTAAATGCAAAAATTTTAAATATATACTCCTAACTTCTACTAAACTCATAAATCAGTTCTTATATCTCTATTTACAATCTAATTCTTCCAACAACCGCTCTGATACCAATTTGTATTGCCCTATAATTATTTATTTTATCTTCTTAATTAATCAATGAAAGCTTCTATAAATCATCACAATAATAAATCTATATGCAGTGAAAATAACTAATAATTATATACCTCAAAATATTACATAATATTCATTCTCTTAAAATCAATATGCAATAGCCAAGAGATTAGTACAAACATTAATCTACCACAAACTCTCAACTATAAAAAATAAAGAAAAGTATAAAAAAAATCAAAAGAAAACTTGAAGCCTCTATTAACCTCACTCTAATTGGTTCTGATATTTTTCCTAGCCTTAAATCATTAAAATCTACATAATGATCTCAAAAGCCTAGTAGTAATTGAAAACTCATTAAAATTTTCAATGCAAGGACTAAAAAATCAATATGAAATGCTCAGTCTAATATAATCAATAACAATCAATATAATTAATGATCAAATGTTATCAACAAAACTCAAAATGATTAATAAAAAAGCTTGAAATCATTACAATGAATCTATAAATCAATAATTATTATAAAATTCAATTAATCGCTAAAACAATGGTGCAAAAATTATTCATAAATCAATAAAATAATTTATCTTATCTTTTCCTATGCATTATCTGTTTATATATTATCAATGCTTCCAACACTGTCAATGATATTAATGCATTTGTCAATGTCATCAGTACTATCAATGTATGCATGCATCAAATGTATGATTTAACTAAGTAGGACATCCAGTTTTAACGTGGTATTTTCAACAACTTTTACCTCAATTGATTCTCAATTGGTCATCAATCATATTAATTATCACTTATCTAATTAATCAATTATCATATTCAATTAATAAATTATCATTAAAGGTGGCATCATTAAATTAATAAATGGTCATCACTCTCTACCCATATGCATAATCAGCTATTTGTTACACGCTACAACTGGTATAACACCCAAATCATCTTAAAAGAAATGTTTGTTGGCCCACCCTCCTACGTAGGGTATTATGTTTTAACAGCCAACCCTTTTTATAGTGTTAACAACCGTCCTTTCTTGCTTATGCAAATGCCACAATCAAAATGCAATAGTAAATAATCATACAAGAAAATATATATAATAATAAAAATTATTAAAAACTAAAATAAGATTTAAGTTACTTAAAATAAATATAAGAAATATTTGAATAAAATTAACAAATGTAAAAGCCCCAAAAAATCTTCTCTCTTACATATTTCTTTTTTAGCAAGACACGACACTGAAATTTTGATTATTACATAAGGATATTAAACAAAGGTGGATGAGATATTTTGCTAAACATTTTAATAAAGATTGTGAGAATACGAATGACTTTAGTGCCTTAGCACCCTAAATAAAAGTAAATATTTTTAGTTTTATCAATGGATTAGTAAATTCGAAGTTAGAGAGGTTTTAAAGAAAATGAAGTGTGGAAAAGAGATTGGACCTGATGATATTCCAATAGAGGTGTGAAAATTTTTATGAGATGAAGGAATTTCTTAACTTACTAAACTTTTAAATATTATTTTTAAGACTAAAAAGATGTTATATTGAGAATGAGTGTATTGATTCCTATTTTTAAAAATAAAGATGATATACAAGATTGTGCGAATTATAGAGGAATTAAGTTAATGTCGCATACTTTAAAACTATGGGAGAGAGTTGTGGAGCATAGGTTGCGGCGTAATACTAATGTTTCTCAAAATCAATTTGGATTCATACATTTATTGAGAGGTTTGATGGAGAAGTATAAAGAGAATAAGGAGCATCTACATCTAATATTTATGATTTAGAGAAAGAATATGATAAAATTCTAAGAGAAGTGTTATGGAAAGCTATAAAGTTTCAAGAGCATTGCTATGAGGGGTTAATAATGCTAATATTCAAGTCATTAAGGATATGTATGCAAAAGTTACTAGTTGTGTCCAAACACAAAGTGATTTGACAAAGTATTTTCCTATCCAATAGAATTACATTAATGATCAACTTAAGCTCTTATCCTTTTTGTTTTAGTCATGGATGTTCTCACTAGGCATTTGTAAGAGATTGTACCATAGAGTATGCTTTTACTGATGATATTCTTCTTATTGATAAGACTAAAGAGGAAGTTGAAAGCAAACTTGAATTATGAAAGTAAACTTTAAAGTCTATGAGATCGTTGTGAGACATATAATGCTTTATGGTGTAGAATATTGCTCATTAAAAGAGAAGCATAACATTAAATTAATTGTTACGAGGATGCTCAGGTGGATTAGTGGCTTTACTCTTAGAGACAAGATATGAAATAAACATATATATATATATATAAAAGTTGGAGTAGCTTCAATGAAAAAGAAGATTAGAGATAGTTGCCTTAGATGGTTTAGTCATATAAAACGACAGCCTTCCGATGATCCGATTAGGAAAGTAGATGCATTAAATTTGATTTATGTTAATAAAGATAAAAATAAGCCTAAAAAGACTTGATTATAAAATGATATTTATTTATTAAATTTATTGAGAATTTAACTCTTAACATGACACATGGAGAAAAAGAGTTCATGTAGCCAACCCCACGTAGTGGGATGAAGGCTTGAAGTTGTTGTTGTAGCATTAAGAAAATCATCAAAAGTTAATGGGCAAAATATCTCAATAAAAACATCTGAACATAAGAGTTCATGATGAGAACTATTCATATCATACATTGCTACATCTCAGATGTTTCTCAAATGGGGTTATTTGAAGATGAATACTATTGCTACATGGCAGATGTAATTTACATACACTGCATATACCTCTACATAATACAAGGCAGAGAAAAGATACTACTATGACATAATTTCCAATGCCTCTCTTGTCTTGCCAAGGATGTTAAGAATGGTAGCAGCAATATGGGAAGGTGTCAAGCCTGCCTCGGACAATTGATCAGCAGGTGATCCATGGTCTATATATCGATCTGGAAGAACTATTGGTCTCCACTGCACTCATATAAACAAGTTGAATTCAAATTCAATTCATTATACATGTTTTAAACTGCTATAAGCCTTATAACATTTTACCTTTGTATTGCCGTCAAGAAGGCCATCAAGAGCCATGAACTGAGCAACGTGTGAACCAAAACCACCAATTGATCCTTCTTCAACTGTTATCAAAACCTTGTGGGATTTTGCGAGGCTACGAATAAGAGCCTGGTCCAGTGGTTTGCAGAATCGAGCATCTGCCACAGTTAGCTTCAAACCATGGTGTTCAATAAGACCAGCAGCAGCCACACAGCTTTGAACTGCTGTTCCATATCCAAGAAGAGCTACAGTCTCACCCTCCATTAAAATCCTTCCTTTGCCAACCTGCCATTGCAATTTCAATTAAGTTCTTAAGTGCAATATCAATTAGTTTTCCTGTACAGTTGAAGAGGCTTCAACGATTTTAGCAAAATAAAAATCAGTTTTGTGTGAAAATCTTGGGAAGGGAAATATAAGCTCATAACCGAAGAAGACCAAACAGCAAACTAGAGCTCTTTATCTAGTGTTGTTGGGATGGAAAAAATCTCTTTCTGATCAAGCATGACCTCAAGGTAATTTAGAAAAATTGAACGAGTGCCCAAGTTCAGTCAGGGCTCGGTCAGTTCAATTCAAAAAATTTCCCTATAAATTTTCCTAAATTTAGCCAAGCAACTAAGCTAAAACTTTTTTTTTTTAGTTGAGTCAATATTTTAATAAACATGCTTGAAAATTTGCCTCCGGCCAACATGTCTTTCTTTTCTACTCCTATGTTCCAATCTCTTACTCCTAAAGAAATTTTCACTCACAATATTGTTGCCATCAAGTCTGTTTTGGCTCAAATTAAGTACGCTGCATACCGAGTAGGAAAATTGGGAATTTTCTCAATAGCCCAATCAGGCCAATTTTGCAAGGGAAAAGGTAGAAAGCAAAAGCCTTAACATGAGGCCTAAATTAGTGCTTCAACGCAAGGGTTGGGCCACTTGGAGCCTGGGGCTGTAAGGCACCAGTGCATGCCCAAGCATAAGCTCAGAAATCAAGACCTTTTATGTTTACGTTTGCTTTTCGCCCAATTTTTAGACTGTTTAGATCATAAATGTCATTGTTTGACTCCAATTTCAACTACATTACATAATTCTCATGTGATGATGATGGTGCAAGATCCGTAGGGTCTTTATTAAATCAAAATCAAATCCCGAAAATTTTTTGATAAACAGAAATAAATTGGATCTCCATAAAAATGACCAGGCTTGTAGTCTATAGCATATATCCACGCTAATTGTGTTAAGGGAGAAAAAAAATTTGATGAAGTTTTGACTTGAATCATGACTTATTCGCCATTCCTAGTCCTGATGCAAACCAAGCACAAAGATACTTTGGATTTATGCTGGAAAACATCTAAAAATAAGTTACTAATTCTTCAACCATAAATTTGTTGACCACAGGACCGGCTCCCAATTGGCTAAATGACACTCCCACTGCCCCACTCACACACGATCTAACAACTACCCACTAAACCCCTCACACGGCGCTAAAAACCCCAGCAAAGTCCTTCGCCGACTCTTCTGATTCGAACTCACGCACTTAAAAGGAACTCTCACCGATGGTTCTCTCAACTCTCCCTTCCCTATCTGCCACTCAGGACCCACTCCACGCTCCACTAGACTTCGCGCGCAAGAACCATAGCCCAAGCCCTCCAGCCACACGCGATATTGACCTTAACTGATTCCAGCCTGACCTTCCTCTCTTGATTGTTCGACCATGCGTGCCTCCCGCTTGAAACCACAAACTTGCAAAAAAAAAAAAATCGCTATGCTTGCCTTGACCGGCGGCCGGCCCACGCGGCACCACCCGTGTGCCCGATTCCCTCCTCCACTCCCACTTCGACCTGAGCACAGACGCAGCCTGCTCGCTCTTCCGCGCCTGATTTCTACAGTCCACCCGATCCGCCTACCCAACCTCGACCATTCGACTCGACACCGCACGCGGCCTCCATCTCCTTCCCGTGAGTGTTGAGCGTAGTGTGTGGGGATGTTTGTATATTTTAAATATCATCATGATTATCTAAGAGATGGTGATAGTTTGATTGCCTTGAACCCACTGAAAAAGATTTTTCAGTAATTGAAAGAGTTCGAATTGTATAAAAGTGCTCTTAATAGTTTTAAAATTTATGCGGAGAGCAGTGCTTATGCAGAAGGTGTATCTTTCTCATAAAGAACACTTGTTAATTTGGATGGAAAGACGAGGCACATGAAGTGCTTGAAAAAGCTGAGATATTCATGCAAGTAAAAAACTATAGAGTAGTACATAACCTCAGCTTAGAAATTGCTGAAGTAGAGGAAGTTGGATGTAGCACTTTGTTATGCTAAACAATTGTTACTGGACAATAGCAGAAGAAAAAAGGGAACAATTAAACTTCCTAAAGATGCTACAATTCACCTATGAGTAGGAGCAGAAGCAGGGGATTGGTAGTGCTCACAATTTGTTTGTAGGCAATAATAATAGATTCATAGCAAATGATGTAACTCACTCACAAGCAAGAACACGATCTCTAGTGCCTATTAAACAAACATTCCCTACAAGCTATGTTTAATGATATGATAACTTGAAAGAGACAAAATGAATTAAACAACATATCTTATATGTATTACAATTGAAACCTAATTTATCTTTAAGCCACCATATCAACAACTCATTTGTATAAGTGGACAAAAGGAAATACCCCAATAATAGCTATGATCTATATGATAAAATATATCCCGCATGTGCTCTGACAAACATGATAAAATTGAAAACACAAATGTTTGAGAATGTTGAGCGGGGTTAAATGCTCCCTAATATTAAATTCTATTTTCAAATGAAATACATATTGCATGTGCTCTAGGGGTGCAAACGAGTCGAGTCGAGCTCGAGTCAGAGGGTGTTCGAGTCGAGCTCGACTGTCAAAATCTGAGCTCGAGCTCGAGCTTGAGCTCGAGCTCGACTCGACAGGGAAAAAAAGCTCGTCGAGTAGCTTGTCGAGTCGCGCCATCCGTCGTGTCCGTCGCTTTCTCTACTCTACGCCGTCGAGCTTTTTTCCGTCCGTTCGCATCTTCACCGGCGCAACTCTATGTCGTCGCGTCCGTCAGTACGTCACCGCTCGTCAAGCAGCAGCTATTCCGTATGTTCGCATCTTCTTGTCAACCTTTTCTCTTTCACCCAGTTAGGGATATATACTTTCACGATGCATCTAGTGACACCATAGAAAAAAAAAATTTAAAATTCATTGGATTCATAAACACATAGAACAACTGTTCAACTTATAAGTTTGCCTATAAATCTATTTCAGCAAATTATGATTTCGCATAGACATCTATTTCATGAAGAGCATCGCAAAGAATAACCTAATCGACCATTAATGGAAAGTAGAGTTCTAATAAATCCAAGAAAAAGTAATAAGAAAGGGGCAGATTCAGAAATCTCACCGCCCAAAAAGAAATCAAGACCCGGTGTCGCCGCAAAAAAGTGATTCTTCTGAAAGCAACGACGACGTTCGGAGGAATGCGAGTTTTTAAGCGCGATTCGCGAGTCGCGGGATCGGGGTGACCTAAAGAAGAGACGACGTAAAAGTTTGGTCCTCGTCTTCGCCAGCGACGCTGTTCCAGTGTCGATCTGTCCGTTCGCATCTTCTCCAGCGCCGTCGCGAGCTGTTCGAAGTTTGTCCGTTCACATCGTCTTCCCAGCGTCCGTCTCCATTGCGTTAGTGAATTATTTTTCCTGCGTACGCGAATTATTTTTCCCGCCGGCTTTTTTCCGTCTCGAGCTACTCGACGAGCTCGCGAGCCGAACGAATGGTTGTTCGAGCTCGAGCTCGATTAGCTGTCGAGCTCGAAATTGTGATCGAGCTCGACTCGCGAGCTCGATAAGCTCGACTCGTCGAGCCTATTACCGAGTCGAGCTCGAGCCAGCTTGACTCAGTTGCACCCCTAATATCATGTATGATGTGGAACAGATTACCAGTGGAGTATCACATCGTTCTCTAACAAACTATCCCTTTTCCACAGCTCTTTTTACTATTTCTGTTTAAACCGTACTGCTAGTTATGATAGGCATTTTCTACTGTTTTAGGAGAGCATATGAGAATTACTTATACCAAAAGGTAACAATATTACAGTAGAATTTTTATTATTGAATACAAAACAGTTCTTCTTGCCAAAACAAGTGTTATGTTTCGTTTCCCTTTTGCTTGCGACGTTTTTTAGGTCCTGTGGGATTGCAACCATTGCAATAGGTTGCATCAAGCATGACCTCAAGGTAATTTAGAAAAATTGAACGAGTGCCCAAGTTCAGTAAGTTCAATTCAAAAAATCTCCCAATTAAATTTTCTTAAATTTAGCCAAGCAACTAAGCTAAAACTTTTTTTTTTTTTGGTTGAGTCAATATTTTAATAAACTTGCTTGAAAATTTGCCTCCGGCCAACTTGTCACTGTTTTCTATTCCTCTGATCCAATCTCTTACTCCTGCAGAAAATTTCACTCACAATATTGTTGCCGTCTTAAGTCTGTTTTGGCTCAAATTAAGTACGCTTCATACCGAGTAGGAAAATTGGGAATTTTGTCAATAGCCCAATCAGGCCCATTTTTGCAAGGGAAAAGGTAGAAAGCAAAAGCCTTAACATGAGGCCTAAATTAGTGCTTCAACGCAAGGGTTGGGCCACTTGGAGCCTGGGGCTGTAAGCCACCAGTGCAGGCCCAAGCATAAGCTCACAAATCAAGACCTTTTATGTTTCCGTTTAACTCCAATTTCAACTACATTACATAATTCTCATGTTACGAAGATAGTGCAAGATCCTTTGGGTCTTTATTAAATCAAAATCAAATCCCAAAAAGAAATTGATAAACAGAAATCAATTGAATCTCCCATAAAAATGACCAGGCTTGTAGTCTATAGCATATATCCACGCTAATTGTTAAGGGAGTAAAACATTTTGATTAAGTTTTGACTTGAATCGTGACTTATTCGCCATTCCTAGTCCTGATGCACACCGAGCACAAAGATACTTTGGATTTATTTTGGAAAACATCCAAAAAAAAGTTACTAATTCTTCAGCCATAAATTTGTTGACCACAGAACGGGCTCCCACTTGCCTAAACGACACTCCCACTACCCCACTCACACTAGATCTTACAACTGCCCCTCACACGGCGCTAAAAACCCCAGCAAAGCCCTTGGCCGACTCTTCTGATTCGAACGCACGCACTTAAAAGGAACTCTCACCGACGGTTCTCTCAACTCTCCCTTCCCTCTCTGCCACACACGACCCACTTCTGCGCTCGACCCGACTTCGCGCGTAGTAACCAAAGCCCAAGCCCTCCAGCCACACGCGATCTCGACCTTAACCGATCCCAGCCCGACCTCCCTCTCTTGATTGTTCGACCTTGCGTGCCTCCCTCTCAGTATCCCGAAGCCCTCAGCCTTTCAATCCTATCCGATCAGGCGAATTAAAAGGCAAGCGCCCTCCCAACCTCCCTTCGCAAGGAGAGGGCGCCAAAAGACTGCCATATTTTCAAGGGAAATGAAAAGGAGTATTTTTAAATTAAATTATTAAGCGCCTTAACTTGAAGACCTATATAATCAGCATCCCAAAGCGGCCATTAAATCTTATCCGATTGGGTGGATTGAAAGGGAAAGTGCCCTCCCAACCTCCCTTTGCAGAATAGGGGCACCAAAAGACTGTCGGATTTTCAAGGGAAATGAAAAGAAGAGTATTTTGGAATTAAATTAACAGGAACCACAAGCAAATTGAAGATAAGATACTATGTCGGGACCAGTCAACATCTTGAAGCCCTCGACTATCAAAGCATATCTAGCCGGGTAGATTAAAGGCAAGTGCCTCCCCCCCACCTTCCTTTACAGGGAGGGGATGTGGGAGGCTGCCAAATTTTTAATAAAAAAAAATGGAAAAGAGCATTTTTTAAATTAAATAATATTTAATAAACAGGTACCACGAGCAGATTGAAGACTTGAAGAATTGTGTCGGGACCAACTATCCCAAAGCCCTTGGACATTCAATTCTGATATGGTCGAGTGGATTTGAAAGCCAAGTGCCTAGAGGTGTCAAAATGGGTGTTCGGGTCTAACCTGAACTTCACCCACTGTCAGCTGACTCGACTAAAGACTAACCCGGTTAGGGAAACAAGTCATGAATCCGAACCCGAACTGGTTCGGGTTCGGGTCAAACGAAATGGCCCGTCGACAACTCTAGCAGTTCGGATTCGAGTGGGTAGTGTGGACAGACGCGAGGGGTGCGATGCGTATCAATTATATGCACGAGAACGAGAAGATTTGACACCCTTTTAAGAACTGAATTATCCCCTTCCTTTGAGTGGTTCATAGTCAACAAGAACTCCAACAAATGGTGTGGTATTACAACAGCCTTGGTGCCATCCTTTTTCTCTTCAATGCTCGGAATCTCAGACAAAAGGGACCACCCCACCGGTGAGAACCCCAGTCTCGGAACCCTCCCCAACAAAACAATGATTACAGATCTCTTTGTCACTCTCGCCGTGAGTCAGAGACTGAAATCAATTGTCGTCGGCTCAGGCGAGTTGACTTAGAAGACAAGCACACCATCGACGTGACCGACAAAGAGGCTGTTGTTGATGAGGGTTAGAATGTTGTGGAGACGAAAGGGAGGGCAGAGCCGCAGAGGAATTCGATTAGGTATTCGGCGGCTTGGGCGAGCTGGTGTTTTCCTTTAGGCAGCTCGATGTGGTACTGATGGAATTTGCTGTCGGTGCCATTGCCAAGATCCCAATCCATGATGAAGTAGTTTCCAAGGCCGTCAAAGTGGTACAGTCGTAGAAGCGGTGACCGGGATCGTCGGCGACCACCATGGTAAGTGGTTATGACGGTGGAGGAGAGCAGAAGAGAAATGGTCTCTTCTCTGATGAGATTCTTTGAAATAGAAAGAGTTTGAATTGTATGAAAGTGCTCTTACTAGTTTCTAAAATTTGTGGGGAGAGCAGTGCTTATGCAGAAAGGTGTATCTTTCTCATGAAGAACACTTGTTAATTTGGATGGAAGGACGAGGCACTAGAAGTTCTTGAAAAAGTTGAGAAATTCATGCAAGTAAAAAACTATAGAGTAGTATATAACCTCAGCTCAGAAATTGCTAAAGCAGAGGAAGGATGTAGCACTTTGTTATGCCAAACAAGTGTTGAAATTGGACGCACTGGAAAATAGTAGACTGAGAAAAAAGGGAACAATTAAACTTCCTAAAGATGCTACAATTCACCTATGAGTAGGAGCAGAATAAGGGGATTGGTAGTGCTCACAATTAGTTTGTAGGCAATAATAAGAGATTCGTAGCAAATGATGTAACTCACTCACAAGCAAGAACACGATCTCTAGTGCCTATTAAACAAACATTTCCTACAAGCCATGTTTAATGATATGATAACTTGAAAGAGACAAAATGAATTAAACAACATATCTTCTATGTATTACAATTAAAACCTAATTTATCTTCAAGCCACCAGATCAGCAATTCATTTCTATAAGCGGACAAAAGGAAATGCCCTAATAATATTTCTAATCTATATGATAAAATGCATCCCGCATGTGCTCCGGCAAACATGATAAAATTGAAAAAAAAAATCTGAGAATGTTGTGCGGGGTTAAATGCTCCATAATATGAAATTCTATTTTCAACCGGAGGAGACTCTGCCTTTCAAAATGCCCATAAAACCCAAAGCAAAATACAAATATTTTAAAGTGATTCATCGCCAACCCGATGATGATCGTGCTAAAAGAAAATCTCAACCATGAGGGGGTCCTTGCAAATTTCAACATAAAACCCCAAATCATAAAGTTAATTGTTAGGGGCTCAAATTTAAATTAAAATGTTAAATGTACAACTCTTCAATATGCAAAATACCTTATTGAAATAAAATATCTAAAAACTTAAAACTAAAATTCATCCCTTTCACAATTATTTATCGGGGGTGATAAATTTGAAATTAATCTCATCTCACAAATAGCGAATGTCATATCGGGCGTATCACTAAAATTCACTCTCAAATAGTCTCTTGTCAGCGGGGATGTGGCACGTGCCCTTTGATTGAGTGATTTTACTGCAAAATGACACCACTATATTACATACATGGCCATAGCCCGTATGTTCCCTAACGGTTTCAAGTCCTTGAGTAATGAATCATAAAATATACTCGATAGGCATAAAGCCATTTTTGTCAGTTAAGATGGACTTAAATGTATCCCTTTAGACAAACATCCACCTTAGGCCTACAAGGAGTCATTAGACAAAACAACCCATGGTTGTCGACAAGGTTCATTTTGTCAAGTTTGGTCTACTACCACCTCTGACTAAGTAGACCAGGGACTATGAAGTTCGGGACGACGAAACCATGGGATATTGATCGAGCTTGTCATCATTCTCCCCATCACCTGTTTTTAAGTATATGATGATAAATTTCAAATCATGAACTCCAAAATTCAAATCCCTAAAGTTGCTCCTACTATACGTTGGGTACTCGGTGTCTATCTCATAACTAACCATAATCAAAAGTTCTCTCATTGGGATTACGCCTATAGGAAATCAGAACTCAGATTATAAAGTCCTCGCAAAATGAGGACGAAATCTATGGGTAGTGTCTTATCTAAAATCAATATGCCTTTTAAAAATTTATACGGAACTTAAACTTGTTAAAATTCTCTCCGTCAATAAAAGCAAGCGAGGGGAGACTGGGGCATGAATTTTCAAAGCCCACAAAATTCCCTTCTGATCAAGCAAAACTTCTGATGTGAAACACATGACTACACATGACTAAAGAAAATTTAGAATGAATGAACTGATGCTTATCTTATTTTAATTAACATGGGCCAAACAAATTTAAGACGTTATAGTAGCCCTTGAAAAACAATCTAGTGCATCATAATGAGTACCTAGACATATGGACCAATAAAATCAGGCCACAAGAGGACATAAATTGCCCAATCAAAGGCAAATCAGCCAGCTTGAACAAAACTAGACTAACCAACCCAAATGATCTTGCTCCAAATCCACAACAGATGTAAGATTCTCACAATTAGGCAATAAAAATCTAATCTACACCAATAACCTGGAGGCCACTGGACCAACCTCCTAGTTTCACCTTGCTTCTAGTTACAGATGAACAACATTCAATTATACCAATATGCCATTATTTATATTTGTCTAGAAAAGACATGGACTTCTCCAAGCTATTATGCATCTGATATAAAAGCATTTCATAAACCATAACAAAACACTGTTCTCAAGTAAATCTGTAAATGAGTTTATTCATTTAAAATTGTGACACAATTGACAGTATTGCATGTTTTCATTGAGTTTGTTCAAGAAATGGTGAAACATACTCAAACATGTTCTCCCCACTACCATTCCTACCATAAGAACTTTGATTTGCCTCCACCGATGCAGTTATTAAATAATATTATATGATGCGATATGTTCAAATAGCTAATCTGACACATCTCTATGAAGGTCACCACCCCAAACCAGCCCAAGTTGAGGTGAGCCGCTAGGTCAACCAAGTGCATTCACCATCCGATCAAAATAAGATCTTTAAAAAATATTTTCTCCATCATCCATTGCATATAATTATAAAAAAAATGAATATTAAGAAATATTCCTCCAGTTTTAGATTACCACAAATTTTCTGTATGGCACTCATGTAATGTGTTGAAGAAACTCCTCATAATAAGTAGTGAGAAGCATGGCACTTATGGAAGCCATCTAAAGATTTGATGACACTGATTTGGTTCCCATCAAAAACCATCTTGCTTGTAGGACCATATCAAGCTACTGGCTACATGCTACAAACTTTACTAATGCTGGCAAGAGACATCACCATTCTACTTTTCTAAAGATGGATTTCAAATAAGTTGCCTTGGGTGGCTCATCCTGATGATTTTTTTCCTCCATGAAAAGGCGTGCTCTTCTCAACTATGTGAATATATTTCAGAGCTAAAATAGAGCAAAGCTCTCATGTATTGCAGACTGCTTAAATCCATTCAAGCGTTCAATAAAATTAAGAAAATAATCATTCAATTGCACTTCGACTGGAAAAGAGATTTAGAAAAAAGGAAGTAGGTGTGGATGTCATGTTCCTCCGGTATACTCATAAGCCAAAGCTTGCATATATATAATGAAGAATAGGTGAATGATCCTACTAAACAATTACCTCAATCGGCACACCTTTGTTTCCTGGTGGCAGAGGAATGCCAATGCCATCTCCCCTTGGATACCGGAAGCAGGATGGTCGATCATTGATAGCTGCTGCTGTGGCCACCATGTGAAAGAGTTCTGCCTCATCGGAAGGAGCCATTACTATCATATTCGGCAAGCATGCCATGTAAGTTACATCAAATGATCCACAATGTGTAGGTCCATCAGCCCCGACAAGGCCTGCACGGTCTAAAGCAAACCTAACAGGTAGCTTCTGCAAGTCCACATCATGTACCACCTATAACAACACCAACAACTTCTTATTTGATCTTGTTAGAAAAAAAACCAAACTTATGTTGCTTGTCACGGAAGAATTTAATAAGAAAACACTGATATTAAGTGATTTTTATTATATATATCAAGCAACATCATACAAGAGAAAACAGTACTGCAGCTATTTTGGAATAATATTTTATTTAAAAAAAAGAGCTAAACAGAAAGCATACTATCGGTGCTGTTTAGTAGAGAATGAAAAGTCAATAAGATGAAAGCGCCATTTAAATTGGGCACGATGGAAAGTGAGAAGGCCTAACTAACACTATTATCATCAATTGGTCTCTATTGTTGCTATTATTACTACAATTGAAGAAAATGACTAGTGAACTGATTCCTCACTATAATACCAAGCTATTATTACTATTATCCATGTCTGTTGACCCATTTCCCTTTCTTAGTTGCAGTGATGGAAGTATTTGTAGATAGCGGTATGGTTGTTGTATCACTGCAGAAATCCCGTAACCATTAAACAAAGTAGAACTGACAGAGGAGCTATTGACAGGGAGAAATGTTGGAGGAGCACTTGAAAAACTGTTTACACATAGTTGGGACGCTGATGATGACCATTGGTAGAATTGATTTGTGACGAGATGAAGAGATGAAGAGGTTTCCTTACCTGATCATAAGCTCGCTGAAGGAAAGATGAGTAGATTGCGCAAAATGGCTTTAATCCCTCACATGCTAGGCCAGCAGCAAAAGTGACAGCATGCTGCTCAGCAATTCCAACATCAAAACACCTATCTGGAAAGCGGCGAAGGAAGTAGTTTAATCCTGTTCCGCCTCCCATAGCCGCATGGATTGCAACAATGTTCTTGTCCACTTCTGCTTCTGCTATAAGTGCCTCAGCAAAGTAATTGGTGTAAGATTGAGTCTTAGCACTTCCTTTGAATTGCTTCCCTGTCGCTGGATCAAATTTGGCCACACCTGCAAGCAAGAAAGAAATGGGCTGACATTGCACATTACCAATCAAAGAAATATTGACCTTCATTGGTTGACATTACCATGGTACTTGTCTGCTGCTCTCTCAGCATAAGGATACCCTCTTCCTTTCTCAGTTACAACATGAATTAAAACTGGTCCAGTTGTATTGGTACTTTTGACTTCTTTAAGAATGGTGATGAGATCATCCAAATTGTGGCCATCAACGGGGCCTATGTAGTACAGCCCTAGCTCTTCAAACAAGGATGAGTTTGACCCGCTAATCATTCCTCGAGCATACTCATCAACTTTTGCTGCCAATTCATGCATCGATCCACCAATCTGCTTTGTGACACCCTGAAAGAATTCAAGGATTGGGCTTATAATTCACTTATAAGAAAGAAGAAGTTGAGAAGCTTTTAGACCATGGAACACAAAAGTCTAGGTTTTGGTAGCATTATCACGTCAATGTTGCTGGCATTAAATCACCAACTGATCAAGTATGATTTTTAACACAAAAGGTGGATCTGAAGGTACCCCATAAGACTCATACCTAAGACCATGTTGAGTTAAGTTCAGCACAGCTGAACAATAATTCAGTGTTAACATCAAAGGTTTCTGCATCCACGAATTATGTAAATATTAGGCAGATGAGACACTTTGAACGAGATAGATTAAGAAAAGAACAACATTGAGGTGAAAGACAAGCCAAACTCCGGTAGGAAGACCTACCTTCTTCTGCATTACTTTGGACTCTTGACTATACACTATAGTGAGCACTTAGATCTAGAATCCAGCTCTCTGGAAAAGGGTCTAGGGCTCTTAAAAAATAACTTAAAAAAATCCTTCGTATAATATTGCATCGGGTATTTAGAGAAGACCAGGGGTTCTGCTAAATATCAAGGATTTGTGGTCAGCTAAAAGCTTTAGATGCCTCCAACCTAGTAAATGTTTATCTTGCTCCACTCCCTCTATTAGCTCCATATTACAAAAAAAACTAGGTAGTGTGCCTACTCATTGGCCATTATAGAGGCTCAGGGGGAAGATGGCCACTTGGTGTGTCTGGACCACAGGCGATACCCAGCCATCAAATTATATCCAACTAAGCCCTAATACTAGTTTTCATAGGGCTTTAAACTCCATCATAGTGAAATCACACCCTGTTAGGGGCTTGAGACAACTCTCTAGTTTCTGGTAACTTGATAAAGCAACCACAACTAAATTTGATGCCCACACAATGCATAAAATGTACACAATATCTTAATTATGGATATTATAAAGCGAAAATAAATCAAGAGTGTGGGAAATCCATATGACAACTTTTTTATCATACCAAGAAATAGGCAACTGGCTAATTTAGATGTCCCATATTATAAGTACATATATCACAATTACCCTTGTATACCAAAAAAATTAACTTAGCACATACAAGATTAGCGTTAGCATTTGTGTGCATTTAATCTTTAAAATGTCTAGCCACCATTGAATTGTTTCTTCCTCCCAAGACAATATTAGCACGAGTTCCCTCCAAGGATCTCTCTTCTCTAAATTTTTTATTTTCTTTCAATGATTAATCTATCCAACACTGTCGTTGTCAAGTCCCAAGTCTTCGATGAGAAAAGTGGAGGGTTGAATTAGATAGTCGATAGTCAGCATAAAACTTGTCGAATAATTATGACATAAATCCTTTAATATGTTGTGTTAATACTAGGGTGTTCCCTGAAAGCTATGTGTTGTACGGCCTGAATACAGTGAGAAGTGTGCAAGGGCCACTGCACCGACGCCCAGGTATAGTGTTAAATAAGCAAGGGTTCTCACATCACAAATGGATGTAGGCAAAGAAGCAAATCCACAAAACTAGAATTAGGATAGGAACTTGGAATATAAATTATCTTATAGACAAATTAATGAAATTAATAGATATTATGATTCATAAGAAGATAAATTTTCTATGTATTTAGGAAACTAAATGAATTAGAGAAAACGCTAAGGAGATTGATAGTTTATGGTTTGAACTATGGTATTTAGGTAAGACTCGTACTAGAAATGGTTTTGGTGTGATTATATATAAGAGTTTGAAGGATAATATTATAAAAATTAATAAAATTGATGATAGAATTATAATTTTAAAAATTATTGTTGATGCTAAGATTATTAATATTATAAGTGCTTATACTCCTTAAGCAGGTTGGATATGCATTCAAAATTAAAATTTTGGAAAAACTTAGAAGAATTAATGCAAAGAATATGTCTTGAAGAAAGAGTTTTTATTGGAGGAGATTTAAATGGATATGTTAGTAGAGAGGTAGAAGATTTTAGAAACATTCATGATAGTTATAAGTTTGGAACTACTAATGAAGGTGGTAGGATTATATTAGATTTTTCTCTAGCCTATGATTATAAAATTGCTAACACCTTATTTAAGAAAAGGGGTGAGCGTCTCATCACTTATAAGCATGGATATAATAAAACTCAGATTGATTATTTTCTTATAAGGAAAATATATTGTTTATATTGCAAAGATTATTTTATTCTGAGTGAACATTTATGCACCTAGTATCGTTTATTAGTTTTGAACTTTAAGATGAAGGGTAAAATATGAAAAATAAAATATTATCCTAGAATTTGATTGGGTATTTAAAAACAAAACAACATAAAGCCTTTGGGAGTCCCACTAAATGGGATCGGCTATATAAATCTTTTTTCTCCATTATATCCTGTTAAAAGTCAAATTCTCATTTAAATCTAATAAAGAAATATCTTTTCTAATATTTTCTAACCAAGCCTTTTTAGGTCTACCTCTACCTTTCTTAATATAAGTCAAATCTAATACCTCTACTTTCCTAACTAGATCATCAGAAGGCTGTCGTTTTATGTGACCAAACCATCTAAGGTGACTCTCTCAAATATTATCTTCCACTGGAGCTACTCCAACCTTTTCACGTATATACTCATTTCGTATCATGTCTCTAAGGGTAAATCCACTCATCCACCTAAGCATCCTCATCTCTGTAACACTTAACTTAGTATTATGCTTCTCTTTTAATGGCCAACATTCTGCACCATAAAGCATTGCAGGTCTCACCACCATATTATAGAATTTTCCCTTAAGTTTGAGGAAGACTTTTCTATCACACAACAAGCCCGATGCATTCCTCCACCCCGAGGAGAAAAAAAGGTCAATAACAAAGGGAAGACTCTCTTACTAGCAAGCGCAAGCAGCGTAGCCTATTCCTAAGCTCGGGGACTAGTCGTTGAAGTTCAGGCAGGCTTCAGGCAAAGAATTGTCTCCGGAGTGGGAATACAGAGCGGGAGATTCTATACTATATTTTCAAATCTGCAGACCTGATGCAGATCCAGAACATTCGATTAGCGCTCAGGGTCCATCCCACTATGACTATATAAGTCCCTAGCTGCATTGAGGAGTGATCACCTTATGTATGAGAGGAGAGATCAAAGCATTGAGGTTGGTCGTAGATCCGCCCTAAAAATAAAGGAGCTTAGACATCTCTTAACGAAAAAGAATATTAGTTTGTGTGGCCTTGTGGAAACTAAAGTAAGATCCATCAAGAAAGACATGATTAGCAGAAAAGGAAGGTTTTTAGGGTTGAGAGGTTCTTTAGAATTATGACCATGCATTGTTGGGCTGAATTGAAGAGACTGAGCAGTATAGTGATTAACCCAGCCTGGATTGTTATGAGAGATTTTAATTCTTTCTTCTTGATTCCATGAGGAAAAGATGGCTGGGAGTGGGAGAAGCCAGAATACTGACCTCCACCTATGCTTCTTAGATATAGATCTATTTGACCTCGCTTTTAAGGTTAATAACCTACTCACACTCCTTTCAATACACGATGTTGCTTGCCCGCTTCATCTCTCAATCTCGCTTGGTAGAAGGAAGAGATAAGGCGAGAGTTTCATTGTACTTATACAGTTCAAGTCGCTAGTTTAAGTAGGAGCAGGAATGACACAATCTCACACTCCAACAATGGAACATGATGCCTACGTCACACCTAAATGTCACGAGAAATAGAACTACTGAAAGCTTCACTCTTCTAGCTGTCGACTCTGGTTGACTACCAATGCCTAACTGCTCGGACTGAGGGATCTAATCAACCGAAAACTGCACCTATATATTCGGAAGGATCCACTGCGTAAGCCAAACTAGATCTTTTTTCGCCAAGATCTATTTAGTCAATTACCAATGATCCTTTGAAGCCAAGCTTTTTCGAAATCAAAGCTTCGGGAGCTGCTCTTTTCTGCCCGGCCCGGATTCTCATTCTCATTCTAGTAGTTAGACTAAACTCATGTCTTCAGATGCAGATGCTGCGGGCCATATCATAGAATAACGAGACGATTCAAACCGCATTGAATGTCAATGTCAGTCTTTACTGCCTTCTCCTAGAAACCTAAGAAGAAGAAAATATTGTTATTGACTACGTGGATTTAGGTTCATCTTCAAAAATGGGTCTATCTCGGCTTGAATCTTTGCATTTCAGCGAGGTAGGGACCAAGATCTCTGGAACCACTAACTAGGGAGTTCCCTATTTTCGCTAGCTCCGATGAACTGTTCGGAAGGCCATAAGTAGTTCCAACATCTTCTGAGGTCGAGTCGTCTTCTATGAATCTTCCATCTCTGGATCTCAATTACAGCCGCTCTTCAGAAGCAAGAGTCTCTGTTGAGGAAAGAAGGCCCTAATGAAGGACGAGGGCAAGTCCAAATTTTTCATTTTTGCATACGCAACTCCGGTGACTTTGGCCCGCAACTGACATCAACTCTTTCGTATAGAAAGCTTAGTGGATCAGCCGCTTCTGCATAAGCTGAATTAGAAGACCGCGGGGAGGCAGGTCCGGGTTTCTACAATAGGGAGCATAGCAGGTAGGTCTTCGGAACGCCACACTTTCTGAGCTTTCCCACTCGCTTTCTGACACCTTTACCCGAGCACTGTGACGCAGTCGGTCAAGTACAGGCTTTCCTGAATCTGAGCTCTTCTTATTCTTTCTTTCTCAATTCAATGTCGACCTGCGAAAGGAGCAATCAACATCTGAATCATGTCTGTAAACTTCACAAATCTTTGTACGGACTCAAACAAGCTCCTCGTCAATGGTTCCACAAACTCACATCACTACTTCAACAGTTCGGCATCAGGTTCAGTCGTTCCAACCCCTCACTCCTTATTTTTCATCAAAATAATATTCAACTATACGTTCTGATTTATGTCGACGATATATTGCTTACAGGCAATGACCAAACAATGATACAAACTCTTCTCCAACATCTCCAGCCTCACTTTGCTCTTAAGCAACTTGGCAATGTGTTACTCTACCTCGGCATTGAAGTCGTTAAAACAACCTCCGGCTACTTCCTTCATCAACATCATTATGATATAAAGCTCATGCAGGAATCGGGGCTTGCTAACTGCCGTCCAACTCCAACTCCGATCTCTCCTAAAAGTCTCTCCACGGCTACATATGACAAACTATTCCCTGATCCTTGCCTATACCGCAGATTAGCCAGTTCCCTCCAATACCTCTCCATCACTCATCCGGACATTGCATTCGCCACCAATCGCATCTGTCAACATATGCACGCTCCTACTGAAGGTCACTTTCAAGGTCTCAAATGATTGCTCAGATATATCAAAGGCTCTCTGAACTATGGTCTACCGATCTCCTTAAGCAATCTTCAGCTTCGGACATATGCAGATGCCGATTGGGCATCTGATAGCCTAGACCGAAAATCAACTTCAGGTTTTTGCACATTCCTTGGGAATAACCTTATCTCTTGGTCCGTCAAGAAACAGGCCACCGTGGCCAAGTCCTCAACCGAAGCGGAATATCGTTCTCTCTCCGCTGCAACCTCCGACGTTCTATGGCTGCGTCGCCTTGTCGAAGAACTTCATATTCCTCAAACAGCTCCTACGACGATCTACTGTGACAACACTTCAGCGATAGCGCTTGCCAACAATCCAATTTTTCACGCTAGAACAAAACACATCGAAATAGACTATCATTTCATCCGTCAACATATCGACTCGAAATTTATCACCATCGAGCACATTAGCTCTACCGATCAAATTGCAGACATCCTTACCAAGCCCCTCGCCACCGCTCAGTTTAAAGAGCTCCATCACAAATTGACCATTCAACAGATGAATCAATTTGAGGGGGGATATCAAGATACCTGACACGACAGCTGCTCTTAGGTTCTTTATGTAATTTAGTTTACTAAATCTCTATATATATCTCTTTTATTTGTACCAATTATTCATTAATAATACAAAGCATTTCTTTATCCTCTGGCTGTTCTCTTGTTTCTTCTTCTCAACCTTCGGTTCTTATAAGATCAATGTGATGCACGTCATTAAGCATCAATGAATTTGTAATCAATTATAAACTCTTTAAACAGCAACATTAACGTTTCAATCATAATTCATGCATATTTGAAATTAGCTTGGATGGTCTCCTGACCAAAGGACGCAAGGCTAAGCTTTAATTGGGCAGGGCATGAAATCATCTACAAATAAAATGAGTATAAATCAAGTTAAAATTATTGATTAAAAAAGCAATTACCTTAGCTACCTCCCTCAACTCTCTTAGAGGTCTGCTTGATTGCAGTTTACTGAGGGCACTGCTTAGAGCTCCTACTGGGGGTATTGGTCCGTCTAGATTAGCAGTGGGAAGAGATACCTGCTTATTGTCATTCAGTATAACAATCATGTCAGAGTCAAGATACCCAGCATTGTTCATTGCCTCATAAGCTTGCCCTGCCGTCATTGCTCCATCCCCAATCACAGCAATCACATTGTTCTTCTTGCCCATTAGATCTCTTCCTACTGCCATCCCTGGTTAACAAAATAAATTCAATGAATTGCAAATGAATTTCTAATAATATCATATTCACTCGTTATAGTTGTAGAGCGATAGCTACCAAAAATTTGTAGATGGCAGATTCTTCATATTCTGTCAATGCTCATTTTCAAGCACTCAACATCCCCCACTTCCCTTTTGTATGATACCTTACCTTTTGACTGATTTAAAGCATCAAATATTGGGAAATAGGCGAAAACACAATTCAAACACAAAGAGCAACAAGTAACACAAAAGAGAAAAGAATATCAACACGCAAAGAATTTTACACACCTTCACTCAATCAATGGCTACACTATGCTAACACCGCTGCATATTTCACCGCGGTTTGATTGTCAAAAACTTACCCTAATTCTTCTGATATAAATATATGATGGTGCATTCATTTTTATGAGGAAAAGATTTATGAAAAATGAATATATAATAACGTTCTCTTAAAAGAAAAGAAGAACAGCATCAGACTAAGTCTTTATAGCGCATATTATTCAAGGGAAAAAAAATTAGGCCTCATTGATAAGAACAACAATTCTAACACTACTTGAAATGAGATTTAGTTATTTCTCCATGATGGTGTTAGGTTTTTAAAAGTGCTGCACTATCTCCATTACTTATGGTTCCTGAAGTTAGTGAAATACTGATGCTAGCACTTCTATATATAGATATCAAGTAACTGTGGTGGAGTATGTGAATGAATACAAAAAGTAATCTTCTCTGCACTTGTTCATGCATGAACTGAAACATTATTTTCTGCTTAGTTTGGTTTGTAAGGTTTATCACTCATAAAACTTAACATCTTATACATATAGGAATGGGTTCAGAATTGCATGTTACCAAGAGCTGCTGAGATGCTGGTGGAACTATGACCAGTGCCAAAGCAATCATATTCACTCTCTGAACGTTTAGTGAATCCAGATAATCCATTGGTCTGCCTCAATGTTGGCATCTTGTCCCTCCTACCTGTCAAGATTTTGTGTGGATAGGACTGCATCCAACAATAAAATATATATAAGATCAAAGGGTGCCATGGAAACAAGGCTACTGCTTTGTAACTACATTTGTTACTATTATTATTAACTATAACTGATAGAAGGGTGGCATGGGTAAAAGTACCTGGTGACCAACATCCCACAGTATCTTGTCCATGGGAGCATTGAAGACATAATGGAGAGCCACAGTTAGCTCCACCACACCAAGGCTAGAACCGAGGTGGCCGCCTGTCTTAGATACATTGAAGATGACATCAGACCTTAGCTCATCTGACAGTTGCTTAAGCTCCTAAAATCAAAGAATAATCAGCTAAATTTCGCCTCTAAAATAACAAGAAAAAAAAACTGAACTGTTAAAAGGGATCATTGTCGGACCTTCATAGATAGATTTTTCATATGGATGGGATAATTGATTGTATCCAGAAGAGGAGTGGGTGGTCTCTGCGAGTAGTATTCTTCTTTATCTGATAGTGCTGCACAGACATATGCATTTTTCCTTTCCTGGTAGCCAGAAGAAACCAACCCACGTCTATTGAAATTTCAAAAGGAAAAAGCGATCTATCTTATCGCAGTTCTCAATAGCTTGTATGATACCCATTATTTTCATGCTAATATGAGTAAAGCAGACTAATTATTCTCAAAGATGGAGAAATGACACTTATTAGTGGGAATTTAACAATAAATGCTGCTTTGTAATGGCAACATAAATTTAAAAGATGTAAGATGGAAATAAATTACTATACAACGTTATCTGATTTAAGAGAAACACTTCAACAAAATAAAATATATAAGAAAAATGCATGTTTGAACATAGACAGAGCGAGATCTGAAGAAGAAAAAAACCCTATCTTTACCGTCGCATCTTGACGCTGGTAATTTTCTAAGTGAAACCCATGGAGCACTCTTGAAGCAGAAAGTTGAGATGGTTTATTGTGTCCCGAAACTACAATTCCAGGTAGCTGGCAAGGATAAAAGAATGCGGAGAGATTCATTGGATACTGAAGAATCAGAAAAAGAAGCAAAGAGGATTACAAAAATAGAGAGTTAAGACCAAGAAGGAGAGAAGCGGCAGGAGGTTTGCGGGATGAAAGAATAAGACTTTTAGTTTTAAAGTAGCTGATGGATCAGGAATTTATCTACGGAAATGGGAAGAAAAGTGGCCATGGTAGAGCTGTGTGGCTGAGATTGACCTGCTACTATTGAACAAGCTGACACAGTCTTTTGGCTCATTGCCTGCGCTGTCCTCTCTTGTCATGATCCCAGCCCCTTGGCCGAGCTTTGCAATCCCTCTGCTCATTGGACCACCTGATCTAATATCATATAAATTGAACACTATGTCTACATATTTATAGAAAATTTTAATTTTATACAGTTACATAATAATAATAATAATAATAATAATAATATATATTAATGTTTAATATTAAATTTTTCTTTAAATCAACGACATTTATTTTTTTTATCCTAGACTATTTATTTAAAATTATTTGCAACAACATTGATCAAGATTCTTATTTTATAGCAATATGTTTTCCGATATTTTTACTTGTTCAAACTAACTCAAAATCATCTTTGAACAATCATGTTTAAGTAAGGTTCAAATATGATTAAACTATAAATCAAAGAAAATTCGAACATAGATCTATTATTGTTGCGGGCTTGAATATGCGCGGCGATAGAGTTTTAATATACGTCCTAGCTTTTGCATGAATATCCATCACACACACAGAGAACACAAGTTTTTCGTGGAAAAACCTCTTGAAAGGAAAAAAACCATGAGGCCTAGCCCAGTTGAAAATGATTTCACTAAATTTGAGTTGGTTACAAAAGCTGACTCGCCTCCGAGGGCGATCAGGTTACAAATAGCAGCTGTTCAATAGAAAGTGGGTGCTGGTTGATGATTGGCAGAGCTCCGGGCCTTTTGATGATGATCTGGCGAAGGCGAGGCTTTTGGCGAAGGTGAGGGCCTCTAGCGAAGGTGAGGGCCTCTGCCTAAGGTGAGGGCTTGGCAAGAGGAGGCCTCATGTGGTGGTCCGACGAGGCCCGCGGCGGTGGTCCGGCCCGGCGTTGGTCCGGCGAGGGTGAGCCCATCGTGGTGGTTCCGGCGAGGCTCCCTGGCGTGTCCCGGTGAGTCCGGCGTGGTCGAGGAGGAGCTTCCTCCTTCTCTTCCTTCTCTTCTCCTCTTCTCTTCTTGCTTGGACCCCTCTTTGTGAAGAATTAGGGCTCTATTTATAGTTTTTCTGGAGTGGCATAGCTCGTAAATAGACCTGAGATCAGGGGCGAATAACGAGTGGTTGAATGGACGACCGATATTGAATCCTACGATCGTGCACAGTTCCCCAGACATTTGAAGGCTTTAGTGATGTTAGAATTTGGTGATCTTGGTTTCGTTGGATTCGTCTCGTCGAGCCGTTCGATTCGAGTATAAGCTCGTTAAAATCGGAGACCGTTTGATAACTCAAATTGTGATTCGAACCTTCCAACAGCACTTCGAGTCTTCGATTTGGGCTCGGATTGAGTCGAATTTGGTGTCGTTGGATTCGTATTTCCGAGACGCTCAGTTTGACTATAAGTTTGTTGAAATCGAAGTTGAGATGGCTTCTGAATTAATTTTAGAAGTTTACAACTCCATTCTGCATCGAGATTCGCGTCCGATCAAGATAATTTTTTGACGATGTATCAATTATGAATTGATATATGTTTAAATATTGGTTAGAATAATGCTTGAAGATTGTTCGAAGATAGTTCAATCATGATTCAATCAAAGTTCAAAGATTACTCGAATATTATTTATTTTTTTCTTAAATTTTTATATGGTGGTCCTCCCTATACAATTAGATTTGGAAGAGACAAGTTTATTTCTTTCATTAAATAACCCTAACTGCTTAAGCAAATTAGGGAAGCACATACAAAATAAGATCATCATTCTCTCTAAGGTATGTAATGAGGTGCGAGATAAGTTGCAATGAAAAAAACATCATGGACATCATAGGTAATTATATTTTAACTATTATCAAATGATATTTATTCTAATTTATTAGAAAATATATGAGTTTTATATCAACCCACCGTGAGCTTCAAAAAATTGTGCCCTGGCCGCTCATTGCAAGAGTCTTAGAAATGTTACTTGGTCAAATTTCATAAAAAATATTAAATTAAAGATAAGAAACTATCCAAAAAATTTTGCTTTTATTTTGTGATGACTTTATGATATGGTATTAAATTTTTCATGAGCGCATAGTCTTATGATTAATTACTCCTCGTGATAATGAAAGAGAATTTTTAATTAAGTCAAGTTATTATATATGCATTAAATACTAAGCATACAGTAGCCACAAATTTAGTATTAGATTTTTAAATTTATCATCCTACACTTCAACTAAATGATCAAGGGATTGACACATCAAAATCTAATGTTTCAATTATCTTGAGTTGTTATTTCATTCCTCAGCACATAATAGAAGATATAAACCCTGAACTTACACATCTCAACTACAATATAAATGATACTAGAGCTAACTAAATAATCCAAAACAATTTAAATAACATCAATGGTTATCCAATTTTCATTTCCCAAAAAATTATTTACAAAAAATACAATCCAAATTTATTTTATACATCAAAATATAATAATTCGATTATTAAAAACCTCAATGCAAAAGCTCTTGATGGGCCTTCCTTTATCAATCACAACATTGCTAGTCCCTTTTTTTTCCTTAAAATTTCATAAAATAATATGATGTGCATTCACACATGCTAGATACACATATTTTCAATGTATAAATAAAAGATTTAAATATCACTTGTAAATTAATAAAAAACAAGATTTTATTTTCAAAAAAATATAAATAGAGGGATATCTTAAGCAGTATGATCGGAAGGACAATAAATATGTTTTAAACTTGAATATGCATCAGAATTAGCTTTCCAAACTTATTACTTCAACTTGAACATTATAAACTTTACCTTATATTTTCACTTGTACTTTCATATGTTTCATAATATACTCGGTAACAGAACATCACTTATACTTTCACAAAAATATCATATTGTACTTATCAACAAAATATTCTTTGTATTTGAACTTCTTTTATTTAATAAAATACACAATGTATGATTCATGATATACATGTATCGATGCCTATTTATAACTTCACTTTCACTTATGCCTACCAAGGTCAACCCTCACTTAGTGAAGTAGACCAACTCGATTCACTTTTTAACTCTATTTCCATTTATAATTCACTTAAACCTCCCATACCTGCATAGAGCAGATGGGGCTAGAAATAACCTCTCACATATGTACATGTTAGATGAGGCCATACATAAGCATAACAAAATAGAAATTAAGGCTTGTATAATAGAACATGCGGTGCAGTTTTAACATCTCCCACATCAGAACTTACACCACATAAACATGAGTGCACATGCAGAGATTAATAGAATTAACATATATACTAATATACATGATAATGAACATGAACATGAATATATATGTATAACCCTTCAAGGGACAATGCATTTATAATTTGCCTACACCTTTAAAAATTTTCATTTGGACAATTATTTATAAGGGGCCTTTAAAATATCATTTTAAAAAATATAATGAATTATAGCCAATACTAAAAATGTCATTTTTAGCAAAAGTTATTCAGAAATTTATATAAGTAAAACCAACTAGTTAAATATCAACTTTTTACAGTATAAATGACTAGAATGGAAATTTCTACAATATAATAGAAAATATACGATGAAAATTTTGTTAAAATCATTAAAAATATAGTTTACACCATAACATTTTGAAGAAATGTCGATATTAAAATTAGAAATAGGGTATTGGGAGCCTATCTTAAGTACAACGTGTAACACCTACCAAATTTGTATATGGTTGCACCTATTTTGATCCATTAATTCGGTAAAGGTAATTTCCTGAATTTCAGTATTTATCACATCTTGCATGTTTCTATGAGTGTTCTACATGCATATGAGTGTTTGAAGCTTGTCTAAAGAGGGTCCTAAGGGCCTATGTGCATGTTTGGATAATATGAGAATTTTACCATGGGGCGCCACAGTGTAGAGTTTTGTGGCACCCTGGCTTTGAGCTCGCTATTTTTGGCCAAAATAATTTGGCAGCTGCAACACTTCAATTCTTTTCTCTTATTGGGGGAGTGCTGTGATGTGCAGGATTCAACACTGTGCTAGGCTACATTTGTTTTTATAAAAAAAAATCCATTTTTTTCTATTGAAACCTATTTTCTCCCTTAATACAAATGACTAGAGAGAGAGAGAGAAAGACGAGGAAGATTATAGTGAGAGAAAGACGAGGAAGATTATAGTGAGAGAAAGTTAGGATTTGGATGACTCCATTCTACTTTCTACTATCGAGCTCATTTTAAAAGTTATTTAGTTCGAGATAGTTTACATTCTGTCTATCTCAATTTATAAAAATGTGAGAATTTTATTGATTTAACTTATAATTTCGTTATAACTTTGCACCTGTAAAAATTTTGCATCTTAATTTTGTGTATGTCATAAAGATAGTCATTTTGGACCTTTAAGTATTTTCTTGGAAAAATTCTACCAGTTAGTTTGAAAAGTGCACTATTTTATTTAATTATAAAATAATTATAATCCTAGAAATTAATATTGTAGTATAATGAAAGCTTTAAAATAATATTTTAAATAATACCTAGTAATCTGGGGAATTTCTAAAATACTTAATTTCTACTAAGTTGTTGAAATTGTAGTCTACTAATATAGCACATTGTGAATTTTTGCAAGCTGATTTATTTATATTTAATGTACCAAATTATAAAGATATGTCTTTATATACTTGAATTATGTGATTTTGAGTTCTGATATGTGGGGGAATTAAGTTTTATTTTAGGAGTTTTAAATGCATAAGAAGTCATAAGAGCCTAAATTTTTTAATATCTAATATGTGCTAGGCATTGGGAGTCATAAAGAGATTATTTTCTTATATGTCTACACACGAAGTTATAAGTGCATAAATTTTGATATCTGATTATGATGGGAGGTATAAAAGCCTATGGAAAATCTATTCTTTTTTACTATGATATAAGAAGTGCACGTTTACTTACTTTCACTATATAATCTATTTTATTTTGGACTTCTATAATTAATATCATGCTCAGTGTAATATATTTTTTCAATGAACTATTTTACTTTTCAGTTAAATGCAAAATAAGTAAATTAATTATTTGAAAATTTAGATCGGTGGTTATGATCTGCTGATGTGTGTTGGCTCATACCTATTATGTCTTCTATTTCAAGTCAAAGTAATGGGAAATAGACAGTTAAGTATTCATGTTCCGATTTGTATAGGTATTTTTTTATTTTGGTCAATCATGGCTAGGTCCATTTTATTTGCCCTTTTATGGTTTATAACCTTATATTGTGGTATGAAAGTTGTACATATATCTTTGATGAAATTAAAAGAAAATTGTAGATGGATTTAATTTATTTTGCTTATTGAAGTTAACTAGAAGCTTTGATGTTTATTTCAATTTTTTAATTGAAAGAAATCTAAAGGTTTTCCCAAAACTTAAATCTAGGCTAGCCTATCCCAATTCAACATGGTATAATATGCTTGTTTGGGGGTCTTATGAGGTTGGGTTGTGATAGTTTATTTTAGTATCATAGAAGTGATTTTGGGGTATTTTATTATAAAATAGAGCTATATGAGTTGATTTATAGTGGAGTAAGGTAGTTCATAGTAACATTTGAGTATTTATTTCTACTTGTTTTTATGTACATATATATTTAGTTATTTATCATGTATGGTTTTCTTATGAATCTATTAGACCAAAATATGACAGATGGTAAAAGTGTTAGTCAGGCAGCACTAGTGTAAAGTACTATACTGTTAGTTTTGATTCTATTTCACAACTTGCAAGTATAGTAGCCCAACTGATAGGCTAGTATGAGAGCATGATTTTCTTTATTCGATCTAATTATGATGACATGCATTTACATATATTTTTGAGGTAAAAGCATTTAATCGATGTTCAAGAGTAATGTTGTAATGACCTGGAAATTTGTGTAAATAATTTCAAAATAAAAATATAGAAAATATGGGCTATATCATTATTACGTTGTGCTTTCGAGCGTAGTTGCACTGTGGGGAGCAACACTAGGGGTAAAAATTCAACGTGGTGATGTTGAGCTCTCTATTTAATAGTAACTATGTATTAAGTATGCAACAGTGTGATGTTGGATCCAGTGCTTTATGATGTTGGGCACTACTAAAAAAAATATTATATAAATCTCCATATCTCATCACCATAACCCCATTCCCACTTATTCCAACTGCTTATTGGGAAGGAGGCAGAAGGAAAGGGAGAGAAAGGAGGAGAGAGAAAGTTAATAGGTGCATTTTCTTCCATTAATTCTATTTAGAGATTTCATCTAATTACAATAGGTAACCTGAATCCTATTTTTGTTTTTAGTGGTTTTGTATTTGGTGAATTTAATCTCCACCAAATTGATAAAAAATATTTTTTCTTCATATTTACAAAACTTTCATCGTGTAAAATTTTATATATAATATATATAATTCTTGTGAGTATTTTTACTATAATATTATTAAATTTTTAATTAGGTAAATCAATAGTTATGATTTTCTGAATTAAATTGAATAATGTATAGATTTTTCTATATTTCTTAGAATATTATATTTCATACATGATATTGAACTATATATATATAAAATGACGAGGTTGATATATGCTAAATTTGGCATTTATATGTAAGCAATGAATGTTGATTGTTAATACTAAAATTAATATGTGTTGACCGTTAAAATGTAAAATCACATACAGGAAGGTGGGCCAAGGGGCTTTTGTGATGCAATCATGGATATTAACATATAAATGATTGATCGATTATGCCGACAGGTAGAAAGTGATGACTCTTATTGATTTACTAAAAGTCACATATTAATTGATTTAAAATTTATAAACAATGATGGTAAGATAAAGACTGGTGACCAACTCATGGATAGTTTGGATTAAAGATATTGAAAACACCATATAAAAGATGGCTATCATGCATTGCTAAATCATATGTATTAATAGTATATAGATTAGATATACTAATAAATATAGATACTAATAGAATAACCAATTTATTTCATAATATATATATAAATAAAGATTCTATAGATTGGATGTATTGTTACAACATTCATTTAGCATAACTATAAATCGATATGACACATTTACATTAATGATTCATATAACTAATATAATGATAATATATAATAACTAAATAAAACACCAACGTATGCATTTCCATTATATATTTACATATTTCTTGTAGATTTTAGTGATATATAATTTTTTACTCTATCATTACTAATCATTTTAAATTATATCGTTCATTAATTGATTGTTAGATTCATAAAGGTTTTGTACATATCATACTAATTAATTGATATATAGTATATTGATTATGCTTTCTTGGATTGATTACTTCAGTAGGTTTTGAACCTTTTGGTAACCTGCTGGGCTTTATAAGTTCATTATTTTGATTTGATTGATTTTAGATTTAGAGGTTGAGCAATAGTAGTTGGGCTAACATAAGGAGAAATTTCTGTAAAACCCTTTAAATTTTCAAGATTTTTTTATTTTGTTTTATTTACTTGTAACCATAAGTTTTTGGTGGTAGATTGATATTTTAGATTGAACTTCTAATTATTATATATAGATTTTTAATAGTGATGTATATTAAAAAATGATATGATATGATATATATATATATATATATATGAGTTAATTAATATAAGACAAAATTAGTGACTTTGATATATTAATTAGAAGATAAAAATATATAATTATTATATTTTAGGTTATAGAACATTATAATTGTTGATCCTAGAGTAGTAGAAGATTAGTTGATGAGGTTGAAGAAGATTTTTGATGGGATTCAGTTTCCTTTTAAGAGGAATGTACCATTAGCTATTTTTCTATTATATGAGAGGTTGAGCAATAGTAGTTGGGCTAACATAAGGAGAAATTTATGTAAAACCCTTTAAATTTTCAAGATTTTTTTTGATAGACCAAGAGAAGTCTAAATCATAAGCCATCTTCACCATAATTTTTATAATATCGTGTTTTAGCTTTCATAATTTTTTTTTTATAATTTTTTGGACACTGTCAAAATTTCTTAAGAAATCGGCACCCATTTGTACAAGTTGGATTTTTGGAACCGTCAGATGTCCATTTTGCAAACTCCTTTAACTAGATTTTTTTTAATGAAATTTGCTAAATTATAAATATTTTTCTATAACTTTTGAATTTTGAGATATAAAATTTTTTTGAATAAATTTATATTTTAATATTAAATCATTAGAATAATTAATATTTTATTAATAATATCCTAATGCACTAACTATTATATAAGCATTTTTTAGTTCACTTCCCTTAACAGAGAACAGCATAGGAGAAGATAAGAGAAAAAGAGGAGAGAGAGAAATCCGATTTTGTGCGACTTCGGGCCATTTTCGTTTGTCGGCTCAGTTGGGAAAATTGTTCATCTCGAGGGAAGTCACATTATGATAATCTCAATTTTAAAAAATGTGCAAGTTTTAGAAAATATTTCGATTAAAATGTTGTATCCGTTAGCAAAAAATTGGGATAACTTTGCATCGGTAAAAATTTCACCTCATAACTTTTGGGTATGTTGTAGAGATGATGATTATGCATATTTTGAATATTTTATGGAAAAATTTCACCGATGGTTTTGAAATTTATGTGGTTTTTATTGAATAGAAAATTATCGAGATGTTGAAAAATAATGGTGTACTATAATAAAAGTCTTAAAATATTATTTTACACAATTCTTGGTAATTTGATAACTTTCTAAAAATATGCATTTTTGTCTAGTTGGATTTTTTGTTGTCTAACATTATACAATACTATAAAATTTTGATAAATACTTAATTACTTTTTAATTATTATAATATGATGATATATGTGCATATATAATTAAATTACATATGTTGGGAGCCATGAGGTGCCAGAATCATTTGAGATTATGTCAATATCAGGGAATTTATAAGAGTTATAAGGGGTCGAAATCCTTTGAGATTTTGTCTGAAATAAGGATATCTGATATGTTCTGGTGTTATAAGACAAATAAAAAGGGGAGTTATAAGGGGCTAGAATCCTTTGAGATTCACTACATGAAAAACGTCATTTTCCGGCAGACATTTTCGCCGGAAATTCCGCCAAAATCCGTCGGAAATGCTAATTTCCGACGGATATCCGACGGAAATATTTTCGCCGGTTTGACGCGCGTCGAAAAAGGCCTT
>NW_021318604.1:715145-721849 GCF_001605985.2 Dendrobium catenatum | reverse complement strand
TCACTGATCTTAACTACTTCACCCTCCATAGATTTAACTTTTTGAGCTCTTCCATCGATTCAAGGTTATTTACCCTTCCCCATCACAAATTATCATTAGGTGAAATCTCTCCTTAGTTGGATCGTTTAAATATCTCACTTAATATTAAATATAATATGCTACATGGAGGAAAAGAGCTACTGAAAATATGCCGTCTCTTCCACGAAAAAAAACCATTAATTCGATTAGTATGTGCCACTTTGCCACTTGACTTATGTTGCTTCTCCTAGAATCTTGTGAGTAACTCATCTAACTCTTATTAAAAATAGTGGAGTAGGTTGTCCAATAATTATCCTATCTAATGAGGATGGATTTCTGAATCCTATTCACAAATAGTAACAGCGAGTTACCATGCCCTTTGCTCTAAGAGAATTTTCTGAAGTTTCTTTGAATTGATCTAATGAGGTTAATGTATATTGTTAAATTTAATGAAATTTAAAGGTCATATTTTATGTAGTATACTCCTATAAACACGCCCCTTAAATCCCCAATTTAAGGATATTCTCCCTCCTCTCATCAAAAACAATATTCATCCTACTTTACCTTTCTATAATACTTCACCTTTCTAAAACCCCTTTTTTGTATTTTAAAATAAGCAATTTATTGCACAAGCCCAAAACCCTATACAATCCACCAATAATAAAAAATTCCAAAAGATTTTGAACACCCAAACACTCAGAAAAATGAAATAAAAATACAAATATAAGTTTTTAAATAAAGAAAGAAATTTATTTTGTGATATCTCCACTCTATCAAGCCTCTCACATATGTGAGAAAATTTTTTTGAGAAGACCATGGCTAATGCTCTATAAGTTCCTCATCTGTTCATATAAGCCGTGTCCCTTTTGAGTTTTCTTCCAGGTGATAAGTATACGCATATAAATTTATATATTGGTGAGCATGCAGAATATATTCTTGAATTCACTAAAACAAATAGTGAAATTAACTCCTAGAGGAAACTTATCAATGAAATTACTTAGAGTCAGAGCTTGGAATTTCTCTTAGGATATTAAATAATAATTTGCCGTTGGGAAGTAGATATAAAATCTTTGAGAGCGTAATAATCATTTATCACTTCTGTTGACTATTGAAGTATGAAGAAGTGCGATGTTAGACTCCGAATGATTGAATTGATAATGACGTACAAATAGATTTAGAGCAATAATGAATAGATGTCCTACGTGGCATTGATTATGGACTCAAATTATGGTGGTTTAAATTTCACATGTTTTTGGATTTCAGCTACCTGTAAAATATGTTTGCACATTTTGGCCTTTAAAATTTGACTACGCAAGGAATAGGGGTAGATCTCAAGCTTGGTAAAGTAATAGGTGTCAACTATTGATTGGTTTTAGACTTTAGAGGTTAGAGTCATTAGCATTTTAGGGTATCTTTATTAATATCTGCAGTCTAAAGAAAGTCTTTATATCTCTATTATCAAAATAGCACTGTGGAACCCACTCTATAGCTCCTTCGATTCAGCACTTTTAATTTCTCCTACGATCTTAATGAAGCTTCTTTTAATAATGAACTTTGGTTACCCATATTATGCAGAATTCTCAAATTTGCTGATTTTTTTTCTCATGTTGTCAAGTTTCAAATTCATGGCAATCAAATCTATGTTCATTGCACCTTTTTTGGTTGTGGAATTTGGATCTTTTCATTGCAATTCTAGAACCTACTTGCAGGCAAATATGATTCTAAAGAAAAAAGTAAGTAAGATAAAAGTGAGAGATGTGTGTGTGTGTGGGGGGGGGGGGGGGGTGACAGAGAGAGATACTAGAGGAGAAGTTAAGGGATTTATATAAAAAAGACCCGTTTACCCCTTTTTATAGGATTTTGGATGCTTTGGGAGAGGCTACTACTTTGACCACATAAATAATATAAATTGAAATTAATGATAAGATAATACAGACAATTGGGACGAAGTTCAGTAGACTACACATGGATTTATGGTTAAAGAGTCAATGGGTACACGAAAAGCTCCATGAACGATTGGCCTCAAAGAAGTCAACTTAACTGAGTAAATGAAGGTTGCAGTCTTCAATAAGAAAGGTTGACTTGCAGGTGAAAAGTATCGCTTGGGTGGTGTAGGCGAGCCCCCTCTACTAATAGCTAGTTTAACGACCCACTCGAGCTAGGGAAAGTATATTTTCATGCTAAGGTTAGTGGACCACTAAGCGCTGGCGAGCATATCTTGATCATTGATGAGTTTGATTGAACTGTGCCTTAAAGTTATTGGTGTACAATTTCTAGTTTAGTCCTAACTGCTAGTTTGGGCACCCATTATGAATGAGATCTAGATATGTGAAAACTAATTGACTCAACAAGCTTTGACAAATGTTCTTAAAGAGTTAAATTTTCTCTTCTAGAAAAAGGTGATGCACTATGCAAGCTACCTTATCCTTTTTTACTATCCCATTTTGAATAAAGGCGAAATTAACCTTTTTCAAGATTCGTTTGATATCCCAAACCATCATAGCTTAGAGTACAAAAAAAAAATTAACAAAATTTTCATATTATGAAGCCCGCTTCCAGACTAATTTTCTGGTTCATACTATAAGGAAATCTTTTTTAAGCTAAAGCTTTTTCTTTTTTTGCTTTTACAGAAAAGTATAGGTAGAGATAAATTTTATCTCAAATTTAATTATGCTAAATTATTAATTTTGTAAAAATATATAATATATGTATAATTAAATAACTATATATTGCGTTTATTTGTCAAAAACAAATCCAATGACCCAAATTTTTAAATTTTTTTTCTGATAAAACTGAACGGCTCATGAATTTTGACAAAACGTGATGGAAAATTCTCGTCTTATAAAAGTTAAAAAAATGTCTATTTTAATTTGATAAAATTATTTTTACCAATTTAAAGAAACTTCCTTCGTATTTTTTGTGAAATTTTATGTTTTTCATTTGGACAATTTCTACTATTCTTTAAGACTCAAGCCACAATTTCTATTTTGCCATTCCTTTTCGCTGCTTACAGAATTTTGCGCTAATTAAAAAGATGCTTTCTACCAATAGCTTTCAAAAAATTTCTTCTTCAAAGAGCTTATAATCACCTTTTTAAAAATTGAGCATGGTCCGAAACAAAATTCTTTAATTAAATTTCAAATGCTTTGTTTTGGATAATTTTTTATTGTTTTGCCTTTTCAAAATCGTAACCATAATTTCTATTTAACCATACATTTATTTACTGTTTTCAAAATATTTTTAACAATAAAATAACTTCTATAAACTTTAAAAATTTACTTTCCTAAATTAATTTTATAAAGCAAGCATGAAAACTTCCCTAACAATGATCTAAATTATTTATTTGTTAAATAACAACGTTGTGGTTGAACTATAAGAATTATTTCGTCAACCAGCGTGCTAAGTGGGCTGATATACGTGAACTTTATTTCTAATCCAGTGAATGTACGCAGAGAAGGTTCGGTTTTAAACAAAAAGTGCCTGTACCTGAGTTTTTTGAAAAACTCGGTTACCCTTGGTGCAGGCACTTTTGCCTAACCGAACCTTTCCTCTGCGTACCAGTTCACTGGATAGAAATAAAAAGTTCGTTATACGTAGACTTGTATATTTCATTATCACGAATGAGTCCGTAATGGTTGGGGATCCCAATTAGGAGTTTGGTGAAAGTGATTGTGGCCATTTGACCTCTGTGCATCTCACAGTTTTATAGACAATTCTGTGTGAATAGCCCACAAGATTCCGTCTTCTTTTTTGCTCGTGGCCACCACTTGGTCTTCTCTCTTATAGTTCGTGTCTTCAGTGTGGCCATGTGTTCAACCAAAATTTGACAACGATGGTTTCAGCTTTAGAAGGTTTAAGTCATAGTAACATCACATCATTTGATTATATAAAAAAATCAAATTATATATATATATGTATATAATAGCCTTACTTATCTCTATAAAAAATATTTGAAATGTAAATATTATTATGTTATTAAAAATTGTTTCGAAGTAAACCAAATTGAAGTATAAGATAATTTAGCGTTACGCAGAGAACTGTAATGGAAATATTGTATATGATCAATGCCATAACTTATAATTAACACAGAGTTTGCTACTCTCTAGTCTTTTTATGCAACCCTCTATATTAGCTTCTTCTTGTCATAGGTCGCGACCTCTTTTCCTTAAATTTTGTAATTTACTTTTTGATCTTACACATCTTTGTCGGTGGGTTTTCATTAACCTTCCTCTCCCTCCATTTGATCAAACTCCATCCTCGCTTGACATCACTTACCCTCCCTTTGCCAAATCTCTACTTTCACACGAGGTCCGTCTTTATCCATATCTTTGACCTCTTCCTCTAAATACAATAGATTTTCCTCCCTCTAGCTCCACCACAAATAGAACGCCAAGGCGTCATCCTATCTTTTGGGATCTATAGCCTTCTTCAAAGCGACTACCTCCCCTAAACTACAGATCAATTATTCTTGTCATACCCCTAACAACAATAAGCTTTAATTTCTTAATAAGAATTGCAATAAGAATGTTGTTTCTTTATGATGAGGAATAAATAGGGACTAAGCGATGATCACACGTTATTAGGCTAGTTCTTAGCAGGAGCTTTATTTTTACTGCAATGATTAAATCCTTGGTAACCAAAGTACGGGATTGCTACTCTTTCTAATGATTTTTTCCAATTTACAATTCTCTTTTGAAAAGACTACAGCAGACAACGTTTGTGCATGGAAGGCTCCATTATTGAAAAATGGTATGGAATGTTTGGTGAGGCCATTTTGCTTACAATTACATTCTATATCAAACTTCCAGATTGGACCATTCATGCTAGAGAAGAATTCAAATTTAAAATACAGCCTCCCTAAGGCGAAGCCGACTAGAAAGGCCCGTAACCGACGATACAATTACAAGCCGGAAAACGCCGGAATTCTGAAAAATTAGGCCCTCCCGGAACTGTCCGAATGCCGGAAACACATCTCCGGCATTACCTAGGCGAAAAATCCGTAGGAAAACATTTCCGCGGATTTTTTTTGCGCCGAAGTCAAAAAAAATTAAACACATTTAATATTAGCCCAGCACACAACCCAGCCCACCCCACATTAGGCCAGCGACCTAAGCGCCACCACGTGGACAGACAGCACCGTCGACAAGCCACGCGTTTCCTTGGCGGGATTCGAACCCGCCCCCTTCTCTCGCACGCTCTTATGCTCAGCCATCTACATCCACCCTTCACTTAAAACTATATAAAATTGTACTTTTTTATTTAACTTATATACTCTATATTAAAAGTAATAATTAAAGATATTTTTAAAGTAATTTTTAAAGAATAAAAAGAGCAGAAATATAATTTAATTAATAAATTATTAAATAGTATTAATTTAAAAAAAATTATTAAATTACTTTAATAATATAATTATTAAATTGTATATAATTAAGTTTAAATTTAAATCATTTAATTTTTAGTTATTAAATAATTAAATTATAATTTAATTTATTTTATTATAATTTAAGTTATTAAATTCAATAATTTAAGTTATTTTTTTAAATATAAAATATTTAATTTGACAATAAGTTATTAAAATAAAATTTAAATTTTTAATTTTCGTTGGAAATCCGCCAGAAATGCATTCGAAAAAAATCAGTCGGAAAGAGAGTCGAAAAATATGTCAGAAATTCGGTGAAAATTTTCCGTTGGAAAATCGCCGGAAAATCTGTCGGAATTTGTGACGAATTTATTTCCGCCAGAAATTTCGCCGGTAATCGCGTGTTTTCCCGTAGTGATTCTGTCTGGGTCTGAAAAATGTGATCTGAACTACTCTCTGATATGAATATCAATTTATTCATTTATTATGTACTGTTATTTGAATCATAGAATAACTTCTATGCATTTATTATATTTTCCAATTTTGTGATTCTCGATTTAGTGATTTATTTAAATTATAATTAATTGTTTTTAAATCTTTATTAAAATATTTGATAAAAGAATATTTAAAATTTTTGATTTATTTGTGTGGCTTGTTGAGCTGTTGTAACTTACTATGGTTTTACTTCTGATTTTCAGGATCTGGGAAGGGGAAAGAGAATATGGACTAGCAGTTCAGGATCATATTTGAGATTATATATATTTTATTATTTTAATTTTTGTATAGTCATGACTAGTTTAATTTTCAATTATGTAGCTTTTACGTGTAGCCATCTACTATAGTATAGATATTTATTTTGATGAATGAAAGAAGTTTTATGGATGAGTTTTTTAGTATTCATATATTTTAGTAGTTCTGTAGTTTATTTTAATGAATATCAACAAAAGATTTGAAATAATTCTAAAACTAGATCTTGGGGTTTGTTTGCCACAGCTCAACAAGATAGGACATGTCCTGGTCGGGTTGGGTTGTGACAATTTCAAGGGAGGCTAAATTCCCTTATCAGTCGAATGGATCTTAGACGTGTCCATATTTTTATTTTACAATATTTTTGTACATTTATGATCTTTAGTGGTTTAATATAAATTAAATGATATAAAATGAGATTCTCTCCAATAAAAGATACTGAGAAATGATTTGTTTCTCACCGGATTTGAATATATGGTTCATATTGGGCTGGGTCATAACAATATTGGAACCTTTTTCTCATATAGTTGAAGAAGAGAGAGAGAGAGAGAGAGAGAGAGAGAGAGAGAGAGAGAGAGAG
>NW_021318604.1:681282-714960 GCF_001605985.2 Dendrobium catenatum | reverse complement strand
AAAAAAAAATTATAGAAAGATGTGTTGCCTAATCTTATATGACTGTTAATTAAGCCTCAAATATGCCATTTTGTTTAACCACTATGTTAATGAAAATCCTAATTTTTTTTGGGGAAAATTTGGGCTTTGCCCGTATATTAAAAAGAGATGCGATTACATGTAAAATGTAAAAAACTAAATGCTTAAAGAAGAGAAGCTCCCAAGACAAAAAGGAGCAAACTACCAAGCATCAAAATAGATTAAAGAAAACCTATATCAACCAAAAGTAAACATGAGAAGAACTCCAGCTCCTGAAGACATAACATAACTGCAGCAACCTAGAACCCAAAGAAGTAAACATGCTCCATGGCCAAAAAGGCTTGGACTCAGAAAATAAAATTAGCATTCGAGAGGGACGACATTCCCTGGTTGCCCCGAAGACCATCCAAGGGAACAGCAGCAAGGAGCTTCATCATTGTCCAGACCAGCCACAAAAACTGCTGCAATATGCAAAATTTAGCTTCCAATCTTGAGCGACAGCCACCAAAAACAGAGTACTCCACGAAATTATAACCTTTCCAGCAAAACAAAAGAGTTCTTCCATTTAAGCACTTTCTCAAACACCACTTTTTTAATAGACAAGGAGAGAGTAATAGAGATGTGCATATTCCCTCCAAACCTCCTTGAATTCCTCTCCTTCCATAAGAAGTAGGTGGTACAACATACCAAAAATTTGTAAAAAATTTTCAAAGCAGCATTACCCTTGTATTTCGTATTCACCCAAACAAACAGGTGTAGCAGAGATGGTCTAAGGAGTTCTTTGGTATCCGGAACCATAGCATTAAGGACCGAAAAGCAGTATGAACATTCAAAATATAGATGAGAGACAGATTCATCTAAAAAATAGCATAACAAACTTCTACTAGGAACATTAATATGCCTAATACGGAGGGTAGCTGCAGTCTTAAGACCTCCAACCAAAGCCAGCCAAACAAACACGTTGTGCTTTAAACAGCTACCTTTATGCCATAAAGATTTGTTCCAACTGCATTCAGTAAATCCACTATAAAACTCCTCTACATAATCTTTGAATTTTGAGACAGATTTATCTTTCCACAAAAGACAGGGAACCCCAGATTCATGAGACACAACAAATAAATTCCTCAGCTGCACAGGCAAGAACTCCGAAAAATTCCAACAAGAATTGTAGAAAAAAGAATCTAGTTTACTATCATGAACAGAAATAGCCACTCCCATATAATCCTTTAAAGTCATGTTATAACACCAGTGATCCCAGAGAAGTGAAATCGGGGCATTTGCAGTAATATTGAATTGAAAAAACTCCTTAGCATCAGTAGCAGTCCTACACACTGATTTCCAGAACTTAGAGGCAGAAGTGGGAGGAGGACGCCAAGGAGAAGAGTACTTCCTAGTCAGCCAAGTGGAGAGGGGGGAAGAGCTGTTATACAACCTAAGTATAACAGAGCAATTATAAGCGTATTGGATAGCATTAATAGAGGGGATCCCTAATCCACCCTTGTGTTTAGGACGGCAAATAGTGTCCCAGGAGACCATGTGCAATTTTCTGGATTAAGAAGAGTCCCCAAAGCAAAGAAATCTAGAACTGACTTTGTTAAAATGCTTACACACCATTTTGGGCAAAATCGAACCACGGATCTAGTAGCCTATGGTGTTTTGAATGGTGAACTTTAAATACTAAAGTCGCCCATCAAAAGATAACAAGTTAGCCTTCCACCCATTCATCTTGTAGTTAATACAGTCCATAAAAGGAAGAAAATCTTCTACCTTAAGCCTATTGAAGGACAAAGCGATCCCAAGGTAAATGATTTTAGAGGTAATGTTATTAATGGATAAGATCTGGCAGATGGCTTGTTGATTGAGTTGGTGCTTAGGGAACATGATAGCACTTTTATCAAAGTTGATAAGAACCCCAGTAGAACTACCAAATTCCCTAAGAATATTAGCCAGATTATGACAGTTATGTAAAGACGCCTCACCAAAGACAAGCACATCATCAGCGTATAAAAGATGGGTGATATTGAAATTTTCAGCAGTGATACCTATAAAACCCCTCTCCTTCAATAAATTAGAGAAAGCATCCATAACAAGGCAGAAAAGATAAGGGCTAAGAGGGCATCCCTGCCTTAGCCCAACAGTAGAGACGAAAAAGCCCTCTAAAGCACCGTTAAGCACAACTGAAAATTGGACATCAGAGATACACATTTTGATCCAGTTAACAAACGGGTGGGAGAAGCCTTTTTGAGCTAATCTAGCTAAAATGAACTCCCTAGAGACGGAGTCAAAAGCCTTTCTGATATCTAACTTAGCACAGAACAATTTAGCACCACCTCTTTTACTAGCTGTAGCAAGAATGTCACTTGCAAGCAATATATTGTCTGTAGAGACCCGATCTTTTAAAAAATCAGATTGGTTATGTTCAATGATACTAGACATAACAGGCTTGAGCCTACACGCAATCACTTTGGCAATAATCTTATAGAGGACATTGCATAAAGCTATAGGCATGTATTCTGAAATATTCACAGCATTTTTATGTTTAGGTATGATAGCAAGAGCAGTGTGTTTAATCCCATTAGGCAAGTAACCTTTAGAAAAAAAGGATTTGATAGCTCTACACACAATCGGGCCTACAATATGCCAACAAGATTTGTAAAAATGGAAATTATACCCATCCGGCCCAGGAGTCGAGGAGGAAGAGCCCAGAGAAACTGCCGCTTTTATCTCATAATCATTAACAAAAGAGCAAATCTCATTAGCAGCAGAGTAAGATAAAGTAGCTCCCACAGGAAAAATATCAATATTAAAGTAAGCAAGTTGAGGAGGATTGTAAAGATTCTGGAAGTGCTGAATAATAGAGGAAACAACCTCAGTTCCGGAAGAAGGAGAAGAAGCAAGAAGCAAGAAGGTTGACCACCGATTTGGTACTACCCTTCCTACTTCTAATTTTGCCATATAGAAATTTAAGATCATCTTCCCCGTGTTTCAACCAATTCACCTTTGCTCTTTGAATGATCCAGGATGCTTGCATAGTAGAAAATTGAGCTATATTGACATTTAAATCTTTTAAAATAAGATTGAAAGCAGAGTTAGTCGGATCAGCATGAAGACAATCTAAAACTTCTTTTTGCCTAATGAGTAAAGAATCCATATGACGGCTAACAGCATTGTAAGAAGACCAAGACTGTCTCTTGATGCAAACTTTTAAATGCGTTAGAGTATTGCTAAGGTGAGACAGAGGATTACCATCTACCGGTTCTGAGAAAGCTCTCAGAAGGATGTGCCAAAAGCCATCAATATTGGTCCAGTAATTTTTAAAAAGAAATCTGTGACGAACCTGAGCAATCATACCAGAATGCAGAATGATCGGACAATGATCAGAGCAAGAGGGACTTTGGAGGGAGTAGTAAGATTCCGGAAACTCTTTCAACCAATTGTCATTCACAAGCACTGTATCCAGCTTAATATGAATGGGATTGTCTGTGCGCTGGTTAAACCAAGTGAAATTACTACCAACCGAATGCAGGTCTGTAAGACTTTGGGAGAAAATCATGTCATTGAAATCGAATAAGGCAGCTTGAGTTAAAGGGGAGCCACCCAATTTTTCAGAGAAAAAAACGACAGCAGTTAAAGTCTCCTACCAAAGCCCAGGGAGACTCAGGATCAGGAGCAATATTACTAATGATATCCCACAGCTCCTTACACTCATTAGCACTGTTAGAAGCATAGATGACAGATAGTTGGAAGAGATCTTTTGAAGCAACCGAAACCATCCAAGAAATAATTTGGGAGGAGATGTGGGTAGGGTTGAAGTTCAGTTTTTTATCATCCCATTTAATCCAGATTCGGCCAGATTGTGAGGAGGCAAAGTTATGACAACTTTTCTCGTTGGAGAGAACAGAATGTGAAATCTCAAAAAAGGGATCTTGGAGAGATTGAGCATGAATCCTATTCTCCAATATACACAGCATATCCAGCTTGAAGGACTGAGAGAGACTCTTGCAGTAAAGGACTTTGTCAGGACGGTTAAAACCACGAATATTCCAAACAGCTATAGAAGGGATAGACATTAGGAATTTATGGAGTGGGAATTTTTCCCCTGCTTCCCTTTAGCAGATTTTTTGACTGTCACAGAATTGCTCTGATTCGATTTATCCTTATGTTTATGTTTTTTACTTTTCACCTCTTGCTCTACCATTTCACCCATTGTGTCTCCCAAAGTAATGTGATCTTCCTCATCATTTAAAACATCAAATCTATCGGGGGAAAGCACCAGCTTATCTTTTTGCTTCCCCAATGCTCTGGTTTGCAAGGAGCTGGAAGAGGTTGAAGCAACCTCTTCTTCATTAGGAGAATTAAGGTTTGGTATACTAATCCCTATCAGAGCCTGAGTTGGGAGTTCAGTAACCGGTTTTTCTGCCACGGGATTACCAGTGTTAATTTGCTCTTGGACAGTAGAGGGAGGTGGGGAATGGGGTTGGTAATGAAGGGGTTGACCAATGCTATTGATAGGCGCATTGAAGGAAGTAGAAGTTGGTAATTTAGGCTGTTCTGTTACAAGAGGGGCTTTTTGAGTGAGGATTTATTTGGGAGGACGAGATGAGTTTTTAGAAGTCGAGGGATTTCTGTTTTTCCCCTTTCTGCTAAAACTCCTACCACGATTCTTTTGCATTTCTTTACCTTGCACCTCATCCCCAACAACCTCTGGTTTTAACGGGCAAAGACAAGAAAAATGCATAAGAGACTTACAGTGTTCACACGGGAATGGTCTCCATTCGTATTGCACCTTCAAGCAAACAACGTCCCCATCCAGGGACACTTTTATTTCCTCCGGGTAAGTAGCATTACGATCCACCAGAACACAGACACGGGCAAAGGTTAGACGGGTCTTTTGCTCTGTCAAGTTATCCGCGGCCAAAGGAACTCCGATTTTGCTAGCAATCCTTGAAATCCCCTCCGAATTCCAACATGCAAGAGGCAGATCATGTATTTTGACCCAAATCGGAACAGAATCAAAATTTTCTCTCTGAGGCTTGAATTTGGGGTGCCATTTTTGGAGAATGAACGGTCTCCCCAGCAAAAACCACACCCCCCGCGACCATACCATGTCATAATCTTCAGTACAAGAAAAGCGAATGAGAAAAAAACCTTCACTAAGCGATATAAGCTGGACTGATTCTTTAAGAATCCAAGTCTTCTTTATTGCTCCCAGTAAAGCTTCGTAAAAAGGCCTCCGTCCAATGGAGTACCCGACCAAGCACAAGGTCCAGTCCTCCCCCCCTTTAGACAGCTTAGCATCATTAAATGGCACTATCTCTGGCTCAGACGAGAAATGAGAGAGATTGAGAACTTTAGGTGCGGAAGCTTCAGGTGTGAACACCCTATTCCAGTCTTTCGGCGTAACCTTGGCAAACATTCCTGGAGACTGGACAAGCGGAGGGAAGTCCGCAACACAGAGTCTAGTCTCCATAAGATCAATGAGGGTTAAACCCTCCGGCAGAGCCGGAGAAGGCGGTGAAGAAGGAAGAGACGATCAGGAGAAGGCGGAAAGAAAAACCCTAGAACTCCCTGACCGGTGTTTTTTACTAAAATCCTAATTTTCATCTTGAACGAAGAAAGTTGACGACGTGGCTAGAAGAAGTCATTGACTTAGTTGGAATAAGTAACTAACCTGATAGGAGGAACTTGCCACCATAGCTAGAGGAAGTCGTCGGCTTAATTAAAGAAAATTTTAGGCTTGATTAGAAGAAATTCTTGACTTTGATGGTATTAACCATACAACACTAATCTTAACTAGTCATATATAAGTAAAAGTTAAAGTTCCTTTATCTAGTTTAATAACCAAATTAATTTATAGTTAAAAATAATAAATAAGTAAAATTTACTTGCTATAAGTAATTAATTTGTAAACTTATGATCAAATATAAAATTAAATATTAATAAAGTCTTAATGATCTTAATACATAATTTTAATTAATTTATAACTATCCTAAGTAAAATAGTTAATCATTGCTTACACTTCTTACTAGTCCTCATATTAATTAATGATATATATAAATATTGGTAGTACTAACTAAAATATTAATTTATCCTTAATTAATAACCTCAAATAACTCAATAGTGATAAATTACATAAATAGAATGATTTAATATTAATAAATAATCAATATAAAAATTTAACTATGAAAAAAAAAGTAGTAGATTAATGTACGATTTTACAAATCCAACATATGAAAATTTTAATTATCTTAATTAAAACCATTATTGAACAGTATTTTGCCTTAATAAATATAGAAAATGATTGATAAAATATTGTTAGCCTAATGGCTATAATTAGAAAACAAAGAAAAACTTAAATGTACTTTAAAATATTAAATAATTTCTTATAATATAAATAATCGACCAAGCAAGTTTTAATATGTATTTGGAATAAAGTATTAAAGATTTTATCATAAGGTTAATAAAAAACTCATTTTACATAAAAAAAAAACTGATTAAAAAGTACACTTTGTTTATTTAGGATAAAAAAAGATAAGCGTAAAAAATGATGCTGATCCGTCATATTCACCTATATATCACATCAAGCAATGACTATTCCATAGGATCTCATAAATAAATAAAACTAATAAAACGCCTGAGCTGTTTGATCTCTCGGGCAAACAAACCCTAGAGAGAACAAGTTTGCCCATTTTTCAATTCCCCGTTCCCCTTCGATCCCCACCCGAGCTTCCGCAGGCCCACCGACCCGACCCTGTCCATCCTTTCTTCTTAATTCTGGTTGCCGGTTTCTACAGTCATCCCCTTCTTCTCCTCCTACTTCTCCTTCTCGCGGCTGTTTACTTTCCTTGTGGACGACCCACGCCGCGGCTCGTGAACTTATCCTTCTGTCGCTGTTGCCACCGTTTTTTCCTATATTCCTCCGCTACAATAGGCCATTGTTATCTGATCGATATTCCTTTTCCCACCCAATACTTCCACCGACTCTCGTTCTCATTTTGGCCCATTTCGACACGCCTCGCAATTATTTTGCAGTAATATGTGAGTTAAGTTGCAGAATTATTTGCAAACAATAACAAAAGAAGCACGGCGGCGATGGTTATCTAATCAATCGAGAGGCGACTTAATAAAATGGGGAGAGGAGGAAAAGTCGTATATACAAGGACCGGTGGCCGACCCAAGAAGAAGAACTATAGAGAAGAAGACGAGGATGACGAGAGTTATGTCGCGGAAGAGGAGGAGAGCTCCTCCGAATCCGATAATCCCAATGACGAGAGCTTCGATGGTAGCCATGCCAATACTAGTGCCAGTTCTGCTGCGGCGGACGATGGGATGCCTAATGCTAAACCGAAATCTCGAAGAGGCTATTATTCTGGCCGGTGGAGATCTAGGGTTTCGGATTACGAGGAGTTGGAGGACGATGACTACGAGGATGACGAGGACTTCTCGCCGGATGCTACTGACAACGAGGATTGGGAAGAAGATTCACTGGTCTTGGGTGATATCCATGGTTCTGCTAGGAGAGGGACTACTAAACAGCGACAAAAGAAACTGAATAAGAAGGTTTCCAAGCCAAACTTTAGCGGCAGATCGAGTAAGGTGGCCTCCGCACCAGGAAGGAGGAAGCAGAGGAGAGGGGAGGCTAGCTCGGATGATGAAGGCAGCTTTTTAAAGGGACGGCCTGCCGCCAAGAGACGTAGAAAAGGTTCGAAGAAGGTGAGCAAGAGGACGGCTAAGTCCAGATCAGCTAGGAAGAAGAGTTCGCCAATCGATTCAGATTCGTTTGATTCTGATTTTTTGACATCCGATGATGATCTTTCCTTTAAGGCTCGGGTTGCGGTGGATAGATCTAAGAATAGAAAGAGAACCAAATCCGTGAAGAGAAAGAAGAAGTTGAAAGGGGATTCCGACACGTCAGATTCTGATTTTGTGGTTTCCGATAAAGACCTTTTGGACAATGATGTTGTTGTGCTTGCTAGGCCGAGGAAGATTAGCAGGACTGAGAGGAAGAATGCGAGGGCATCTAGAAAACAACTGTCAGTGGAATCTGAGTGCACTGATTCTAATAATGAGGTTTGTGAAAATGAAGTAAAGGATCTGAAGATTGAGAGGGCCTTGAATATGCGGAGACATGAGGGGTCTTCTGGAAGAAAGGGTAAGGAGAAAGAAGCTGATGATTTGGCTAAGCAGCTTTGCGGGATCTGCCTGTCTGAGGAGCATAAGGGGACCATTCAAGGAATTTTGAACTGCTGTTCTCATTACTTCTGTTTTTCTTGCATTATGGAGTGGTCAAAGGTGGAATCTCGCTGTCCTCTTTGTAAGAGGAGGTTTGTCACCATCACCAAATCTTCTAGATCTGATCCCATGTTAGAAATGAGAAGGCCTGTGATAAGAGTTCAGATGCGTGACCAGGTACTACGACATGTTGTGCTTGTCAATTGATTGTGAAGCAAATGTAGGCTTTGTTGATTATCCTTGTAGATTTTTGTTTTGTACTCACTATTTTTTCAGACTTGGCTAATTCACCAGTATGACTTTCTAAACGAATGAATAAATAATATATTTTGACTGTCGACTTACTTAATACCCGAATTTTAAGTTCAAAGCCTTGTCCTTAATTATTTTGAATTCTAAAAGCTAAGTTTTATTTACTTTCAACAAATTATTAGTATAATCAGCATATAAAACATTCTGTTCGTCCCTAGGAACATATAAAGTGCCATATGGAAAGTTTTTTATGATGAAAATGGCCTTTGGTTAAGATCATGAACCCAATGATAGTTTAATGTGGATGTGCTAACATGGTATTGAATCTGATGGTTGATGCGCTTTGGAAAACTTTCTCAGATCTATTTTGTTTCAAGACATTTCAAGACAGCAGCAACTTTAGTTTCTTGGATAACATTATAGGTCAGATTATTTTTGAGATGAAAAGTTAGAATAATGTTAAAAAGAATTAGAAGACAAGGCTCTTAAAATTTGTAGGCCAAAGTTTGAATGCATGATATCATTATTATGATAGAAATGACAGCATCGGTTAAGTTGATATTAAGTAAAATTCTGTGCAAGTCCCTTTCTCAGTTTATGATTATTCAGTTCATTTGAATTCTTTCTTAATCTTAGAATTTGAGTTTGCGTCACTTCATGTTTGGGCTATACTGAAAGCTGAAAGTACTATGATGGTATTAAGCTTTTTTATTGTCTAACCTTCGTTTTATCAAAACCTGTTTCATTAGATGTGAGCACGCTTGTTAGGGCACTCCCCTCATAATAAAGGAACTGATTAGTTTGAACTTTTGACCATTTAAGCTTCATTTGGTAATGCTTTTCTGCTTTACCTTTCAAATACCTGATATTGCACACGCACTTCAGCAATCTCCTCACAATCATGAAACAAACTTGCAGGATAGTTTATACATTTATGTTAGTATTGCGGCGATTGTATGTCATTCCAAGCATTCAACACAACAATAGTTCAACATTAGAGATACTGTGTTTTTAAATGTCACTTCATGAGGTTTAAAGATTAAGTGTTGTTATTGTTCAACGGCATATTCATTATGGGAGGTTCCCTACTCAATTGATGCTTTTAGTTATATATGCTTCTCTCTGCTAATGATTTAATAAATTTTACTCTAAATAAAATTGGCTCAATATTCTGGGCTATGAGGGAATTTTTTGAACTAATTCTTAGCGCTTGATTCAATTTTCCAAGTTAGTTTCTTTTTTAGTTCTAAGTGATTAATAGGCAATTCAAATGACTAATTAATATTTATTTTTTGTGTAATAAAGGCTGTGTTATGACATTTTAAGATTTTTTTTCTTTTCATAATTTTCAAATTTACTTTGAAACTTCTGAAGTTTGCTTGATTTTTTTTGTAATTTCAAGCAACATTATTTTATTTAGGCCCTAGGATGTCCTTGCCAGCATTTGGTTTTGAAAAATAATTGTTTGGTTTTTTCACCTAATTTTCTGTAGGTTGTATTTTTTCTTTTTTTTGCCTCTTCTTGATACTCTCAATCAAGAAAACCTGATTTGTTCGTGGGTATAAAATTGCCTTTTAATTTGAATGGAATAGCTCCATTTGCAAAATAAATGGGTTTGTAACTAGCCAATTTAGTAGTTGTATTTCTTTTGTAGTTTTGTCTGACCTACTTCCATCATTACAGATTTACCAGCCTTCTGAAGAAGAATTAAGGGTATTATTGGATCCATATGAAGATGTTGTTTGCATGGAATGCCATCAAGGAGGGGATGATAGCTTAATGTTGCTGTGCGATATATGCGACTCTTCTGCTCATTCATACTGTGTTGGTCTTGGGAGTGAAATACCTGAGGGAAACTGGTATTGTGAGTGTTGCAAGCTTGCTGATGAAGGATCTTTACATTCCCAAGTTCTAGATCGAGGAGCAAGCAGTAGTCATATGTCCCATGGTGCAGTTGAAGAGAATTGCTCTAGAAATTTTCAAAGCAGTTCAATCTTTCAAAGATCAGTTTCACATGGTCAATCTTCTTCACAAGGATTTGATCTCAATGCGCCACCCAGAAATTTCATAGAGGATAATGGAGTTCTAAATTCATCACAGGCATCTGGAACTGGGGCATCAACACTTTCTGGTAGGCGTGCTATACACCAACGCATCAGAGTATTTTTTTCTAACAACAGGGCAAGGCAGCTCTTTGCTGGACCTAATGGGACAGACACTTCTTTACATACTGAAGCATTGCACTCAGTACTGGAACAAAATAGGGAACAATCATGCACCTCAGAGAGGCCAAATTCCTTGCATTCTGTTTCTGTTACTGCACAGCAACATGAAAGCAGCAGGAATTTTCTGCACACCAACTCTAATTTGGTTCCATTCATGTCTAATGGAGGAAATTTTCGACATGTGGAAGGTGCGAAGGAGCAAATCCAATCCATGGTAAAAAGCTGCCTAAACAGGATGCGCAGAGAGGTCCCACTAGGTACGTTAAAATGTATTTGGGTTTGATTTTCTTACTGGTGATACATTTAAGGATTGATATTTGTATACCATTATTTTCTCGGACACTGCTGGATTTTTTTGAATTCATTGTCTTTGTGTTGGCCGATTTTCTATCTTACCTACTTTCTAATTTGTTTTTATTTATAACTAGTACTACAACAACTACAACAACAACACCTTTATCCCACTATGTGGGGTCAGCTACATGAATCCTTTTTCCCCATTGTGTCCTATTAAGAGTCAAATTCTCATCTAAATCTAATAAAGAAATGTCATTTCTAATATTTTTTATCCAAGTCTTTTTAGGTTTACCTCTACTTTTCTTAACATAAGTCAAATCTATTACAAACCATTTAAGGCGACTCTCTCTAATATATTATCTTCCACTGAGCTACTCCAACCTTTTCAATTATATGCTCATTTCGTATCATGTCTCTAAGAGTAATGCTACTCATCCACCCAAGCATCCTCATCTCTGCATCACTTAACTTAATATTATGCTTCTTATTTAATGGCCAACATTCTACACCATAAAGCATTGCAGGTCTCACAGCCATCTTAGAATTTTCCCTTAAGTTTGAGAGGGACTTTTCCATCACACAACAAGCCTGATGCATTCCTCCACTTCAATCATCCAACTTAAATTCTACTAATAATATCCTCATCTAGTTCACCATAACTCTGAACAGCAGACCCAATATATCTAAAACATGTACTCTTATTAATGACTTGATCACCTGAAGTCACAATCCATTAACTAGATTCATTATTACTAAACGTACACTCCATATATTCAGTTTTATATCTAGTCAAACGAAAGCCTTTAAACTCTAAGGTTAACCTCCATAATTCAAGTTTACCTTCAACTCTTTGTAGTCTTATCAACAAGAAAAATATCATTAGCAAAAAGCATACACCAGAGTGCAATCTCTTGCAAATATGTTTTGAGAACATCCATGAATAAATCAAAAAGATATGGGCTTAAGGTTGATCTTTGATGTAATCCAATTGAAATAGGAAAATACTTGGTCAAACCACCTTTTGTTTGAACATAAGTAACAGCTCCTGCATATATATCCTTAATGTCTTGAATATAAGCATTATAAATCCATTTCTTATGTAGAATTCTTCATAGCACTTCTCTTGGAACTTTATCATATGCTTTCTCTAAATCAATAAAAATCATATGTAGACCCTCTTTATTCTCTCTATACTTCTCCAACAAACCTCTCAATAAATGAATAGCTTCCATGGTAGACCTACCCGGCATGAATCCAAATTGATTTTGAGAAGCATTAGTGTCACGCCGCAACCTATGCTCCATAACTCTCTCCCATAGTTTTAAGGTATGATACATTAACTTAATTCCTCCATAATTCACGCAATCTTGTACATCACCTTTTTTCTTAAAAATATGAATCAACACCCTCATTCTCCACTCATCTAGCATCTTTTTATTCTTCAAAATAATATTAGTAAGCTAAGAAATTTCTTGAAATCCTAAGCATTTCCACACCTCTATTAGACTATCATCAGGTCCAACAGCTTTTTCACACTTAATTTTCTTTAAAGCATCTTTAACTTCGGTTTTACTATTACGCCGGTAAAACAAAATTTTTTATTTTCATTTAAGGTGCTAAGGTCACTAAAGTCAATCACATTCTCATTTTCTTCATTGAAAAATTTAGCAAATAATCTCATTCACCTTTGTTGAATATTCTTTTCTAGTAAAAACACTTTTTGATCTTCATCCTACACTTCACTTGAACTAAATACTTACTACTCATATCTCTTTGTTTAACTAACTTATATATATATATATATATCTTTCGTCTTCCTTAGTATCTAATCTATTATATAGATCATTAAAAGCTAAAATTTTTGTTTGACAAATTGCTTTCTTAGACTCCTTGCACATTTTGATTCCACCTCAAACTATTTTTATTATTGTAGCTTTTTTCTTTGATCCAAGCACATCTTTTGCAACATTCTTAATATCATTATGTACTTTTTCCCACATCATATTAGCTTCCTTATGCACAGACAAAATCTTGAGATTTAGAATTTTACTCAAAAAAATATTTTTGTTACTATTTTTTAAATGTCCCCATCTAATCCTAGAGCAATGTTTTACTTTATTTTTTTATCTTCTGCCCTTTCATCTTAAAGTCCAAAACTAATAAGCAATGTTGGTTACATAAACTTTCACTCAGAATAACTTTACAATCTTTACATCTAAACAATCTATTTTTTATTCATAACTATTGAGCTTAATTAGAATTATCAATTCTTTTGGCTGTATCACTTGAACTAGAATTTTGTACTTAGTTATTGACAATGGAAATAATGAGTGGAGTAAGATTTATAGCAAGTTGTTTGGAAGACATGTTCTATAGAGGAACATGGAATGCTTTGACTGGCTGCAACTCTTAGTCCAATATTATAACCTTTTTTTTTGTACATCAAACTCATTTGACGGTGTTATCTATTGTGTTTGTCATTTTCCATGATTCTTAGTGATTTGCATCCCTAAGACATTTTTCTTTACCTTAGGTGTTTTCAATATAGTTTCAGCAAATAATATATGTAATATGAATTTTGCTGTGTAAAGGTTGGAGTAGCTCTAGTGGAAGATAAGATTAGAGAGAGTCCCTTAGTTGGTTTGGTCATATTAAATTGAGGCCTTCCAGTGACCCGGTTAGGAAAGTTAAGGTATTAGATTTGTTTTATGTTAAGAAAGGTAAAGGTAGACCTAAAAAGACTTGATTATAAAATATTATAAATGATCTTTCTTTATTAAATTTAAATGAGAATTTGACTTTTAACAGGACATAATGGTGAAAAAGGATTCATGTAGCCGACCCCACATAGTGGGACAAAGGCTTGATGTTGTTGTTTGTTGTTGTATCTCTTTCTTTATAAATGATATTGCATTGTTGAAGTTTTGAGTTAGTTAGCATTGACTCGAACACGTATATCTCAATTTTGGATAAAGTCCCGCTAATTTTCACTAGACATGATCAATTTTAATTTTAAGTCACAACTCAAGCGATTATGAAACTGGTTTTTTGGCTTCATGTATACTAATCATCCTATTTGAGCTGCATATCATCTTTTGCTATTACAAAAGGTAAATTCTCCTTCCAAATGGTTATACAAATTTAAATGTATCAAAGCAATTAGTTTTTTTTTTTTCATATATATTTAGTTTTGATAGCAGTGGTTAGTTGACAAAGATTTATAATGGTAAGAGATCAATGGGACATGGATTTGATGCCATTTTCAAGTAGCATTAATCACTATCTTATGTCAACTTCACGTCGATCTTAGTTCAAATTAATCTACTTGAGTGTAGCCATTACACCACCACTAGTTGATCTCTCATGCTTGTAGTCGACTGATCAAGAGATCATTTGACTTGATGACATGGGGGTAAGTTTAAAGGAATTAGATGCCGCGGAAAACCTCTCAAGAGAATACTAGATGTTGATGAGAAGAATGAAGAAAATATATTGCCACTTGAATGAATCAAGACCAAGAGGAACTCAGGTGGGGCCTTGAAAGAATGCTCAAGAGCTATGAGTCGAGTGCTGTGGAAATACACTGTAGAGACAAAGCATAGAGAATTTGCTAATGGTGCTTGTGAGATGAGTCACTCTGAAGTCGAGAAGACCCTTGATCGCATAATAATACTAATAGCATTGTCTAACAATCTATTATTTAAGTGCTATTTCCTTGTAACTTCCCCAATAAAGAGCCATGCTTCCCTATAATATTTTCCCTATAATAAATGCCCACCCAATTTGTAATTGACATTTTTTTATATAAAGGGGTGTCAGAGATAAAATGGTAAACTTTGTTGGGATTGCCTAAATTGGCTAGAGAAACTCTGTGAAATTAGAGAGCTATTGAGAGACGGGGGATTCAAGAAATTGCGGTCTTCATCCTATAACTTGGCCTTGTTTTCGTGTTGATGAAACATGAGCGTTTTTCTTTCAAAAGAAAAGAAAAAGAATATCGATTATTCCAGCCCACATTTTGAGGTTCGCTCAACTTGTTTATTAGAACTTTCTATTGATGATATGTTGATGCTAATTGGTCAGGTTTTTGGTATCAAAGCGTTGGGATTGAAGAGAATTGTAGTGGATGTTGTTGATGAAAGGCGGATAAAAGGAGACAAAAAAGTCATTCTTACCTTAAAATTGTCAAGAAGGCGAAGGAAAGCCCAAATATCAACATTATTTGGAGAAAACTTTGTCAAGTCACACTCCTTCAAAATAAGATGGGTTATAATGATGGAGGTTTTGAGCAAGGAAATTCCAGTGGTGGTTCCAAAACCAAAAAGATAGGGAAGGATGTTTCCGTAGGAAGATATTATTGATTAGCATGATTCAGAAGATGAGGATCTTGAGCATTCATTTAGAAGAAGATATTTTACCCTTCTTGATAGAGGCAAATATTGATGTCCTTACCTTTAATGGAACCAATTGCATTGAGCAGTGAAGTTTGATGCTTGGGTGGGTTAGCTAGAAATCTATTTCAACCTCTATCGTATTTGTCTCAAGAAAGGGTTTCTTTTGACTAAATCTCACCAAGCATGTGTTGACTTGGTAGAACATCCATCTTTAATATATTATATATGCAACTAAATATTTCATTGGAGTTTTCAAGATGTTACTCTAATTAGAGTTCTACCCTATGGGGTTTAAAGATAAAATATATGAAGTGGCATGATTACATTAACAAGAATATATTGTGTAATATTATGCCGACGAATTCCAAAGACAAACCCTATTTTTTGATGCATCATTGGTTGATTTTGTCCGTGTTGATGAAGCACATGGCAGGGGTGCACTAAAACATCGCTAGCAAGCTCTAACTCTTTCATGTCAAATATCTCAGCCACATAAGTATGTTGATGTGCGGAGAAATTATTGAAGGTGATAACAACAACTCATAAGAGTAAAATAATAAAAATTGTATTCCAAAAATAGATTTCATATATTCCTTTCTTCTTAAGCTATTATATATATAATATAGCAATAGAAATCTTTAGAAAATACTAGAAACTTGGTACAATATAGGTATAATACTCAAAAGGTAGACAATTACTAAGATGCACTGCATCGTACTCCCGTACTCTGAAGAATTTGCGTGCAGGCTGACGGCGGGATTATGCGCAACAAGGTTACAGAAGGAATTTGGTCACGGACGGGTTGTGTGTGTCATTGGGTCGGGCCGGTTGCTGGAAACTGTCGGCGAGAGGAAGCGAAGGCAAAAATGGGGGTATGGGAGAGGAGCGGAGTCGTGGGTTGTGCAGGATTGTGGTCGAGCTGGGCATTGGACGCAGGATCGAGCGAGATCGCTTGCTTGTGGGAGAGGGCTTGAGTCGTGCAGGAGGGCTGCAAGATGGAGCACGTGCGGATGTGGGATCAGCCTAGTTGTGGGAGCTGTCCGATCGAGTTGAAGGTGCATGCGAACAGGGACCACGGGGACTGGTGGCAAAGATGCAAGTAGGCTCACGCGTGGGTGCAAGCGGGACTAGTTCAAGGCGGCGATGTGGGATTTTGTGCGGCCGGATCTTATTGGGCCGTAGATATGAGAGATACAGGCGGAGTTGAGGCAGTCATGGGAATCTGAGTCGTGGGAGTTGAGGCAGTCATGGGAATCTGAGTCGCATGTAGATGGAGGGGTGCTTGGGACTAGGTTATGAGAAGAGAGCTGCAGTCAAATCGGCAGAGAGGGTGAGGTTTGTCTTGTGCAGGTGTGCGGAGTCAAGGAGTGGAGAAGTGTTGCTGGGATTGTGGGCAAGAGTAGTGCCGAAGTGGGAAGATCAAAGGCTGAGACGGAAGTTCAGGCTTGTCTTGAAGTCAAATAGAGAATCTCGTGCTGTTGTGGTTTCATAGATGTGGATTTGTTGGGATTTGAGGAGGGTGACCACTTGAGTCCGATATGGAAGTTGTCCGATGGTATGGTTGCCATAGGTGAAGATAGATTAGCCAGTATGGTTGCCGGATGGTGGAGGTTGAATCGTCAGTATGGTTGCCGACTGGTGGAGGTCGTATCGTCAGTATGATTGCCAACTGGTGGAGGTCGCTTGTGATGCTCGCTTGCGCTTCCCTCAAAGCATCCAAACACGGATTGTCGTCAAGTGTTGATGCAGTTTCCTTCCTACATGATCTCCCCAAAGCATCCAAACCCCGATCGCCATCAAGGGTTGATGTAGCTTCCTTCATCCTTGGTCTCCTAGAGCTTTAGCTCTAATACCAACTGATTTTGAGAGAAATCATTAAAGAAGGTGATACCAAAATCTCATAAGAGCAAAACAACAAAAACTGTATTCCAAAAATAGATATCATATATTCCGTTCTTCCTAAGCTATTCTATATATAAATACTAATAGAAATCTCTAGAAAATACTAGAAACTAGATACAATATAGGTATAATACTTCCAAGGTAGACAATTACTAAGATGCACCGCATCATACGTTCACAGTGATAATTGAGAATAAGAACAAAAATGTAGGTGACACTCATCCTATTGAGAAGAATGGACAGGAGATGAAGGTTGTCGAGACAAAAAATGGAATCAAAAGAATTCTGTTAAAGGTAACCACAACATCCTCTTCTTTTTCTTTGAGAAATGACCTCTACAGTGATCACTATCAAATCACAGGTCATGATTGAGATAAATCCTGAAAACTTCATCCATAACTCTTCCAAGAGAAGTTGAAGAAGGATAAAAGGGGAAGAAGGGGGTAACATTATGGAGAAGGATTAGACGTTGAAGTCAGTAAATCAACCTGGCTCGATTCTTTCTTTGATGGCAATGCTGAAGGGGAAAGAGCCAACCATGCTGAGGGGGAAAGAACCAACCATTTCACTCACATGCTTTTGTACTTGACTGGACGCAGAAGGACCTTGAGATGTGAATTAATCATCAATGTTGTGTCCACTTCGCCATCAATTTAGGAACACATTGATGATGTGTTGTGTGAAGTGGTGCTTATTGACGTCTATCATTTTATGTTTGGGAGCTCATATCGATGGGAACAAGTTGTCATCTTCTATTAGAGGGTGCAACAATATCCATGTAAATACGGTTTGAAGTGTACCATTAATAAGAGTAAGGGTTGTCAGCCTCTTGATATGGTGGTTTTTGGTTAGTTGAAGAGGACTATTAAAGCATGCAAGCGTGAGAAGCTCATGGTCCTATAGAGGAAGCTTAACATGATCATCTAGACATGTTTCTGAGCAAAATCAGAGAAGCGTTGAGATCGAGACACTTAAAAGCATTGATCTTTGGTGCTTGAGAACTGACAGCCTAAACTATAGTTCTTTTTTGAGAACCAAAAGGCTTGCTTCCATGAAGAGCGATGGAGTATATATATGATCAAGCTTAATAAGCATTCCCTATCTATTTAAAGGGGTATTGTAGGAAGAAAGGTGGTAAGCTGGGCTAGGATTAGCCAAGTTATTGGGAGAAAATTTATGGAGTTAGAGAGCTAGAGAGAGAGACTTGAATTTTTCATTGTCTAGAAAAAAAAAAAAAAACTCAATCACTAGTAACTCCATTGATATCTGCTATATAGGTTTGTTTGAACTTTCTTACGGTGTCCTATTGTTGCTAAAGGATCCCTTAGGTTGATTTAACGGTGATAGGTGACACTGCTGGGTACACTCACTACATGGCTTCCAATGACTTAAAAGAGGTTTTTGGTTTGTTGAAAAAAGAATGTAAACTGTAATACCATCTAAAAAGAGTACAATATATTTGAAATGTTTGAAGTTGTTTGGATGAGTGAAAAATAAATGCATTTGTTAGATGGTTGTTGATGATTCGTTGACAACAATGTCCGGCAACGAGTTGCAGGTACAGTTAGCTAGCGGGTGATGGCAACGATAGTCGGTGGCTAGCAATAGGGGCAGTGGATAGTGGCAGCATGCTATGACTTGAGTAGAGAATTTATTGTCAATTTGGAAATTGACAAAATCCAAAGATTTTTTAATACCCCAATGTTGAGTTAGAAGCCTAGAAGGGGAATGCTGAATTCACCAATGAATTACATTTCATTTGAAATACCAACCAAACATTTGAACTCTTGGAATGCATTATATTATAAATGCAGCCAACCAAACGACCTCTTAGTGGTATTGGCTGGAATAGATGATGGCTAACTTCTTTGTAGACATTGACAGACTTTCTATTGGTAAGTTTTTTTTTTTTTTTTTGTTTTTTGCATTCGATAGTCTCATGCAGGAACCCAACTATAATTCCTCGAAATCATGATCCTGATAGTTCCAGTCTAATTCTCGGCAACTGGCATGTGGTGTAACACTCGATCTTTTAAAAGATGAGATAAAGTTTTCCCTCAAAAATTATGCCACACTTTTAGCACATTCCGAAAATTTTCAAAATCATTTATATTGTATTCTTTAATTCATTTCGATTATTTTGATATAGAGAAGCCTATATATTTCAAGTAATGCATATAATTGTTTTTTTTTTTTAAGTTTATATTTTAACATTACTATACCCTATAACTAATGGACTGTTACTACTACAGTATTCACTCATTGATGAATCATGACTTTTAACGTTTCTTATTGCTATTTTATTATTTTATTCAATTTTGCTTCACTTTTTCTCCAAAAAATCTAACGTTTGCTGTAATAATTTGCTGAAGAGCGGTATACTTACATGAAGATAGCAAGGAAAGCTACCCACACGATTCTGGCAGCATGTGAAATTCAGCATTGTAGTAGAGTAGTTTCCTCTCTTCTGCAGCCTCCGGACAAATGCTGCCATGATTTGGATAGCGGACCAGTAAATTTACTCAGAGGTTGCTGTTCATTTTGTTTCGGTGAATTTGTAAAAGATGTTGTGAAAATGATTGTTGAAACATTATAAATTACATTTTATCAGGTCCCCAGAACTGAACTAATTTCCAACTTCTGGATGCCAAGATGTTTTTTTTTTTAATTTTTAAATGCTAAATTTATTTATATGAGGTTATTTTTCTTCAAATGATTCACGATGTCTTTGGGAATTTGCAGTGAATATTGCACCATTATTCTTGTTAGCAGATTTTTTGGCTAGCCGGCATTAAGCAATGCATTATGTATGATAAGAATGGAAAATTTTGGGTAGGATGAATTTTCTAATCATATGATCTGTTTTGAATTGAATGTGATATAGAAACAATTAATTAATTAATATGTATTACGTTTATCTTAAAAAAAAAAAATCTAGTGGTCAAACAATTTTCATCATGAACTAATTTAGATGAGGATATTCTACACAAGCTTTTTCCTATTGCAATATTATAATTTAAAAAAAATCACAAGAATCAAGGATAAATCTCACTGAGATAAACAAATCAACGTTTACTGCCCTTTCCCAGAAATATGCAACGTCCACCTTTATTAAAAATAAAGCCCTCAATTGTGTCAAAACTTCCGTTTTGTTATACGCTCTCGTCTGCTATGGTTCTATACGCGATGAAAATAAATTGCTGGCAGGTGTTTCAAAATTATATGTACTGTTGTGCGAGCATTTTCTTCATAAAATTTTGTGCAAAATTGACGAATAAGGATCAGTATGCAGGCTAAGATGAAATTTAATATTAATGCTAGTTTAAAAAAAAAAATTTAAAGTAGGGCGAGACTTATTTGCGGTTAATGTAAAAAATTATTATCTAATGTGTTTAAATTGCTACATGGAGCATGCATTTTGTGCTAACTAAGTATATTGAATTGATGCATTACTGGATTTCATTTAATTTTGGTTGAATAATGTCAATCCATCAGTTGAATGAAACACGTATCAGATTATTATCTAATCTAATGAGAACCAATATGGCATGTATCACTCAGCAGCTATGTTGTTTTCTTCAAACTTCAAAGTGTGCGACCCCCTCTGAGTGCACAAACGATTTGAAAAAAAATAAAAAATAAAAAATAAAAAAATAAAAAAAATGGGGGGAGGGGATGTTGGGCAACAAGCAGAGCCCTGGTCCTCTTCCCAAGCCTCAGATTAATTAAAACTGTAGCGCCGTTTCGCTCCCGCGCTGGCGCGCTCACTCGTTTTTCGGCTCTCTCCTCGTCTTCTGAACCCACTCTGTTTTCGAGCTTAAAAGGATTCCATCATGTCCCATTAAACGGTCGATGGAACCGACGCCTAGGGTTTCGCCTCCACCGACGGTCTGGATACATCGATGGGCGCCCTGACAGATCACCGGAAGCGCGCTCGCGCAGATCTAAAAAGATTTTTCCCTCTCGCTCTTCTCTCCTTCCTCCAAAAACCCCGTCCACGTCCACCTCCGTCGTTGTGATTCGCCGCCGCCGCCTTCTCTAAGCACTTGCGCTCTCCTCCTCCCCCATCCTCTCTTCAACCCCCGCTTTCCGCTCTTCGTTGCATCATCCACGCTCCGCAGCGCATCATCCAATCCTTTAGCCTCTGTTCTTCGTCCACTTAGAGACCGAGACACTCAAACGCTGCGAAGATGGGTAATTTCTTATCGAGGAAGGGTGATGACAGGGTCTACTTGAATGACTTCAAGAGGAGTCATAAGCGTTTTTCACAAGAACCATTAGGTCTTCCGTTTCTAATTCGAAAGGATGATAGAGGATATTCTGCTTCTGTTTTGAATAGGAAGTTTAAACCCAAGGATGTAAGTTTCTATGGTTTTGTTCTCTAAGCTTGAATTATAGATTTGGTGAGTCAAGGCTGTCAAAACTGTGCTTTCTCTTTTTATTTGTTATTTTTGTAGGCACTTTTTGTTCGTCATTAAATATTTTGAAATACTTACTGCAGAGAGGTCTTACCATTTGTGCTTCCATGGCCCTACTTTAATTAATATGGCGTTTTGATTGCATGCATCAAGTTCTGTCATGTAGACTACGGCCCATATCATATCAAATTATACTATTTTTAACAAAAATTAGGAAAAACAAGGGAAATCATATTATAGTTTGCCCTCTTAATGAGAATGGTTTTTTTTTTTAAGTTTATTAACAATACCTTATTATTGTAAATACAATCTCTAATTTCAGTATTAATTTTTACCTTTATGTTAATTCTGCTCATGTTCTTGTGTGTTGGATTGCCATGTGCTTAGTCCTATTCTCTCTCCTTTAACTCTTTGGGGACTCTGATCTACTTGCTGAAATTGTTTATACACAGCCAATCGCTCATGCACAATTTCATTGCAAGTTGACCATGGCTAAGTGAACAAGTTCTTTGATATCATTTTGTGATCTTCATGTTTTTGTGTCGGATCATTCAAATCCAACATGAGCTCACAAAACATGCAGAGTTATATACTTTTCTTCTTGCAATTTTGCATTTCCTTGCTCTAATATTAGCCAAATAGAGCTATCAGATGGGCTGCCTGATGCTGATGTGGTCTAAACCAGATAAGCCCAATTTAATTAAGCCGTGATCCAAATTCAGCTTGATTTGTATTGGAGAGTGTTCGTGTGCATTGCATAGTGACAACATAAATTTGAGAGATGTCTTTCTCAATCTAAAATTACCCAAAAAATGCATTGAGATCAGATAATGCTTCCTAATACTTTTTTATCCTGCTAAGTTGATCTACTAATGAAATGAGAAGGCCCAGTCTGAGTGGCTGAGTGTTTATGCACTATACATCAACAAATGCATAAAATAATTTTAAATTTACTATGCCAAATTGAAAGGTTATTACCAATAAACCTTGAGGAAGCTATTAGTCTTCTTGGAAACCATTTCCAATTTCCTTCAACACCTACAGCCAAGAGTTTCCATGGATGCTTCTTGTGTTTTCATGCTGTTTTGATTTCAGTGTTTCTGAATTCTATCTAGCAATGAGATGTATTTAGCTATTTGATAGAGAAAATGAAAGCGGGAGGTAGCGAACAGCTCGATTTCTTCTTTGGTTGCTTAATACTGAGGGCTGAGAGACCTCATTTTCTAGATTATGAAAGGTATCTTAAAACTATAGATAATAAAATAAAGGAAGAGGTTCTGGGAGCCTCTATTTTTTCTAGGATGAGAGGATGATGTTTAATAGAAGAGCAAGATGTTTTAGGATCTAAATTCAATTTCCACTTGATTTCACTGATTACATTTTATCTTTTTATATTTTATGAAATTCTAGAAGCATTCAAAATTTAAGCTTGCCTAGTAACATGACTAATCCCACAAAACATGCTTATTAAATGCTATGAATCAACAACAACAACAACATCATCATCATCAAGCCTTTTTCCCACTGTGGGGTTGGCTACATGAATCCTTTTTCTCCATTGTGTCCGGTTAAAAGTCAAATTCTTATTTAAATCTAATAAAGAAAGATCATCTCTAATATTTTCTAACCAAGCCTTTTTAGATCTACCTCTACCTTTCTTAACATAAGTCAAATATAATATCTCAAATTTTCTAACCTGGTCATTGGAAGGCCTCCGTTTAATGTGACCCAACCATCTAAGGCGACTCTTTATAATCTTATCTTCCACTAGACCTACTCCAACCTTTTCACGTGTTTGCTCATTTCGTATCCTATCTCTAATGGTCAAGCCACTCATCCACCTAAGCATCCTCATCTCTGCAACACTTAACTTAGTATTATGCTTCTCTTTTAATGACCAACATTGGGCACCATAAAGCATTGCAAGTCTCACCACCATTTTATATAATTTTCCCTTAAGTTTGAGGGGGACTTTTCTATGGCACAATAAGCCCGATGCATTCCTCCACTTCAACCATCCAACTTGAATTTTGCTGATAATATCCCCATCAATTTCACCATCACTCTGAACAATAGATCCAAGATATTTAAAATGTGTACTCTTATTAATGACTTAATCACCCAAAGTCACAATCCCCTCACTAGGTCTATTGCTACTAAAATTACACTCGACATATTCAGTTTTAGATCTACTCAAGCGAAAACCTTTAGACTCTAAAGTTGACATCCATAATTCAAGTTTATCTTCAACTCCCTCTCTAGTCTTATCAACAAGAAGAATATCATCAGCAAAAAGCATACATTATGGTACATCCTCTTGCAAATGTCTAGTGAGAACATCCATGACTAAAGCAAAAAGATATGGACTTAAGGCTGATCCTTGATGTAATACAACCGAAATAGGAAAATACTTGGTCAAACCACCTTGTGTTTGAACACAAGTAATAGCACATGCATACATATCTTTAATGATTATAATATAAGCATTATTAGCTCATTTCTTTTCAAGAACTCTCCATAGCACTTCTCTTGGAACTTTATCATATGCTTTCTCTAAATCGATAAATATCATATGTAGATCATCCTTATTCTCTCTATATTTCTCCATCAAACCTCTCAATAAATGTATGACTTCCATAGTAGACCTACCTGGCATGAATCCAAATTGATTTTGAGAAACATTAGTATCACGCCGCAACCTACGCTCCATAACTCGCTCCCATAGTTTTAAAGTATGACACATTAATTTAATTCCTCTGTAATTCACACACTCTTGTGCATCACCTATTCTTAAAAATAGGAATTAACACACTCATTCTCCACTGATCTGGCACCTTTTTAGTCTTCAAAACAATATTAAATAGTTTAGTAAGCCAAGAAATTCCTTCATCTCCTAAGTATTTTCACATCTATATTGGAATATCATCAGGTCCAACAGCTTTTTTACACTTCATTTTCTTCAAAGCCTCTCTAACTTCGATTTTACTTATATGCTGATAAAAATAAAAATCTTTATATTCATTTAGGATGACAAAGTCACTAAAATTTATCGTATTTTCACAATCTTCATTAAAAAGTTTAGCAAAATACCTCATCCACATTTGTTGAATATCATCTTCTAAGAAAAATATTTTTTGATTTTCATCCTTAATACACTTCACTTGAACTAAATACTTACTACTCTTATCTCTTTGTTTGACTAATTTACATATATCTTTCTCCCTCCTTAGTATCTAATATATTATATAAATCATTAAAAGCTAAGCTCTTTACATCATAAATAGCTTTCTTAGATTCATTACGAGCCTCTTTATAGCTTTCCCAATTATCAGAATTTTTACATCTAAACTAATTTTTATAACAAATTTTTTATTTTTTTAGCTTTTCTTGCACATTTGTATTCCACCACCAACTATTTTTACTATTAGGAGCTTTTCTCTTTGAAATTCTAAGCACATCTTTTGCAATAATCTTTATGTCACAAGCCACTTTTTCCCATATAATATTGGAATTCTCATACACAGATAGAATCTTAAGATCTAAAATCTTACTCTAAAAAATACTTTTGTTAATATTCTTTAAATGCCCCAATCTAATCATAGAAAATCGCTTTACTTTATTTTTTATTTTTTGCCCATTCATCTTAAAGTTCAAAACTAATAATCGATGTTGGGGTCGGAATAACTTTATAATATTTGCAATCTAAACAATCTAATTTTCTTATAAGAACACTTGTCACTATATTCAGGCCATACAGCGCGTCGCTTCCAAGTGACGACCTAGCATTAACACAAAATAGGATTCATATCATGATTATTCGACAAGTTTTACGCTGGCTGTCGACTACTTAACGCAACCCTCCACTTTTCTCATCCAAGACTTGGGACCTGACAACGACAGTGTTATGTTATGAATCAACAATGAATGGAAAAATATGAAACCATCATAACAACATAAAAGAGCATTAAATAAGAAAGCACATGAAGTATATTCTCTTTAACATATAGAAATTTTAGGAAATATTTTGAAAATTTTGAGAATTGTTTAGAAGCTTTTAAATTATTTTGGAATAGTCCAGAAAATTTGAAAAAGCTTAGGATATTGGGATCCTCTTGGACTATAGTTGGGCTAATCCAACCTTAATAATATTTGGCTATATTAAGGTAGTAATAAAAAATTATTAATACTTATGTGGGCTTGACTTGTTTAAGCTTGGATAAGCCTTGATAAATATATGTCCAACTTTATATCAAGTATCAACTTATCATTAAATATATTTTATGACACATATTTTGAATACTTGCTAAGTTTTATTCTTTTGCAACTATGGTTGATTAAAATTGGTCGAGCATTTGATTAGTTATTAAACTTATTTCAAGTAGTGTGAATTTAAGGCATGTGGAAGTTGGAATATTGGGTTTAAATTTCTTTTAGGGGAGTTCATTTAGAACAAAAGCGTTAGACCGGTCCATTGTACCGGTCCAAACGGTCCATACAGGACCGGCTCATGGAGACAGAGGCGGAAAAGTTCCGTTTTTCCTGTACACGTCGACCGAACCACCCAATCCAACGAAGCTATTTAGGAAGGATTTTTGAGGGAGTTGGGAGGGAAATTTGAATATATGGAATGTTTAGAAATTTCCTTTTGAATTGTATGCATTAAATAGTTTGTTTTCTTAGGGTTAGGACATCTTGAATTTGGCTGAAATTTGAGATCTCTTAGGTTTTTGAGCTCTATCGGCGTTTAGAGATTTGGGGGGGAGAGATCCTCCTCTCGAATAGAGGATCAATTATATTTTGGTATTTTCCGTTTCTATTTCATCAAATAACAAATTATCTAACGTGTTCCTGGTTTTGTGTGGATTTTTGTGGAGAATTCTCGTTGTTTTCAAAGATTGCTAGGAAATTCTTGAGATCTTCAAGTGTTTTCTATCAAATTGGTATCAGAGCGGTTTCTGGGCTGTTTTTAGAGAATTCTTACAACAATTTTTCTACTTTGGATTGAGGTTTTTGCCATTTTTAGGGGGGAAATCCGGATTTTTGAGCTAACAAAGAGCCGGAGACATATGACAAGAAAGGTCAAAGTATTGGAAGGGAAGATCGGACAAATGAAATCTGAAATTTCTTATCTCCAAACTCAAGTTTCAGATTTAAAGAAAGACATTTCAATCATCCATGGTAAGATCAATTCATTTTTTCCATCTTGGAGGATATGTTGAAGAAAGTGCTGGAGGGCCAAACCAAAAAAATGCCGTCAGAGGTGAGGGAAGTCACTAACAACCAGGGAAGTGGGCAAAATCTTAAGCCAATCAGACGAAGGGAAGATCAGAAGATGGAGATTTCGGAAGGAACAAAAAAAAAAGCCTCTTCTAGGGCCTATTCCTAGGGAGGAGTTGGGTAAAGGGTATGTGGAGAGGCGTGAGGGGGTTGGGCATGAGTGGAGGGGTGTTGAATTTGAAAGAAGAGGGGCTGAATTTGAAAGACGAGGACTTTATTATGATCGAAGAGGTGTCGAATTTGAAATGAGTGGGGTTGAATATGATTGAAGGGGTGCTGAATTTGAACGTAGAATGTAGGCTTGTGATGAAAAGTTTGGGTGCGAGTGGACGAGGGATAATTGGCACAATTGTGGGAACTACCCTTTTAGGGAATGGGAAATTTTGGAGGAAGTAGGGTTGACGGAGGAGATCTGAGAGTGAGGAAACTGAAGATGCCTATTTTTGAGGGAGATGATGCTTATGGGTGGATCTACATGATGAAAATGTACTTTACTGTAAATAGGTTGACGTAAGAGGAAAGACTGATGACAGCTGGCATATGTTTGGAAGGGAAGGCTATGGCTTGGTACTAGTGGAGAGATGCGACGACCCATACGGAGTTGGTGGGAGTTCAAGGATTGCCTGTTAGAATAATTTCGAACTAGCAAGGGAGGAGACTTATATGAGTAGTTCTTCGCCTAGACACAAGATGATTTAGTGATATAGTACCATGAGAGGTTCTAGTACATGGCTAGCCGATTTGATCATCTTTCTGAGACCGTGCTAAAGGGGAACTTCATGAAGGGACTGAAATCAGAGATCCGATCAACAGTTAGAGGATGAGGCCTCGTGATTTGGGAGATGATATGGAGCTAGCACAATTGGTGGAGGATCAGAGGCACTTGGAGAAAGGGACAGAAGGCAGCAACTCAGGAGGCACGTACAGGATGACCACCTCCTTTTTGACATCTAAGGAGCCGACACCAGGTACCCTTCGGGAGACCCTGAAGGAGAAGACTGTTGGTGAAAGACTTGGGGACAACTTCAATAAGCTCACAGAAATGGAATTACAGGAGAAAAGGGCGAACATGCTCTATTTCAGATGCGACGAGAGGTATACGCCTGGGCACATGTGTCAGGACTGAACTCTTTAGGTTCTTACCATTTGTGATAAAGAGGGAATGGAGGGTGTCGTCTTTCCACCTTGTGGATAATGTGAGTCTTTGGGAGGGGGTATTGTTAGATCGGTCCAGCCTGTCCATACAGGACCGGCTCATGGAGATGGAGGCGGAAGAGTTCCGCCTCTCCTGTACGCTCCAATCGAACTGTCCAATCCAACAAAGCTATTTAGGAAGGATTTTTGAGGGAGTTAGGAGGAAAATTTGAATGTAGGGACTGTTTAGAGATTTCCTTTTGGATTGTATGCATTAAATAGTTTGTTTTCCTAAAGAGCATATGCCGTTTTGAGCATTGTTAAATATAATGTATATTCCTTAAGCATTGTGGTGTTAAACAACTCAATGTAAAGATAAAAATGTCTAGAGGTAAAATGTGGGTCCACCTGGTATTAATTTGTCGCTTAGTTTGTTTTGAGTTTGGAGCCAACTACATTTTCTTATATTTAACCCATAATAGATGACTTTTTTGTTTGAGACTCCAAGCCAATGGTTGAGTGCTTCCATCATGAAACTTGGATGATTGGGATGTTATAAACGGATGATTATTTAGATTGAGGTCCACAATAGTTACCTCATTCTTGAGCTGCTTTTAAATTTTAAAGGAGGTTTAGAATAAACTTTACATTTTACCAAATTTGCAAGATAAACTCTATCTATCTTGTCTTTTTTTAGTTCCAATTTCTTACTTCTCTCACAAAGAAATGAATAGCATTTGATTTGTTTTTTCGTTTGGTGGATTTTATCGAGATGAGCAAAATGAAGCATAAGGAGGTAGCCACAAGACTTCACAAACCTTCCACTTTGGACTCAATACTGATCCATCTTTGGTGGGTAGTGTACTTATCGATAAAATTGTAAAAGAGCCCATCAAATTTAGATTCCTGCTCAAGATCTTTTTCTTTACTTGTTTGTGTACTTTAATTTTTTTTTTTTACCCTTGAAAAGTCTTGGAAGGACCAAAATCTTTTAAGTGAGCATACACTAACTAGCTTCAGTTCTAATTGGCCCTTTGTAGATGTTTTTGGGTTAGTTATAGAACAACTGCTCTTAGCTCAGCTTGAAAATTGCGATACTGTCAATCCTAAGAGCAAGGAAATATTTCCTTTTGTAAGTTATGTGAATATCATGAGAAATTATATTTCAAGCAGAATTCTTTATGATGGGGACATCAATGCATGGAAGGTTTATCATAGAAGGGGCCGTAGATCGACGACCATGATTGAGTCGTTATATTATTAGTTGTTGTGTGTGTTGTATGTGATTTAATTTAGTTTGTGAATTTTTCCTTAATTTTATGTTGTAATCCCATGGCTCTCTCCCCCCTTGTAAGGTGATGATGATTATTTTGAATGAATTCTGATTTTAGCCCTATTCTCTTGTGTGAGAGTAAGTGTGGTGGAGTGGTGAAGCCTTAGGAGAAGGCAAATGAAGTACCCAACTGCCCATTAAGGTGAGTTTTTGATTTCAACCTTGTATCTCTTCCCCTTTCCCTCCTCCTTCCTCACTAGTTGTCGGTCAGCCACCCCCCCCTCTCTCGGCCAGCCACCCCTTCCCTTCCACCGCCCACGACATGCCCACCACCACCACCTCCCCATCCAAGTTCCCAATCCAAAAATTTCAAATATGAAATTTTGACCACTGGGATTCCGATTGGACCCCACTTGTCTCTTGGAATTCTGAATTTAGGAGTTACTACTCTTCTTCTTTTCATTTTTAAAATTAGTTGGGAATTGAAAAAGCCACAACCCCTTCTCTTTCCCTATGGTTGGTCCACTCTTGGAACTCTTCATGTTAATTAATGGGAAGTTGACCCATTAATTGCAAAATTCACTTTAACTTTTCCCCTTATCAAAACTACTTTTCCATTTTCCAACCCCACTCTCTCCCATTCCCCTCAACCCACTTTGACTTTTCCCTTTTTCAAAACTTCTTTTCCATTTCCCAACCCCACTCTCTCCCATTCCCATAAGCCCCACCACTCTAATTAGCCTCACACCATTCCTAATCTCCTCCAAATAGCAAAAACTATGGCCTCCATCCTTCCAGATTTCGGCCAGCATCTCTTCTTCTCCATTGTGAAGCAAGACACAAGGAAGACACTACAGAGCAACCCTTTGAAGATCAACCGGCCGATACCACACTACATCTGAAGGAAGCTTCTCTGCAACGCAAACAACTAAGTCTTTCTACTCTTACTTCATTCATTTAAGTGGACTTCTTTGAAGTCCAATTCTCTGTTGCATTACTATTTTCATGATAATTTAAATCCGCTAGCTTATTAAATCGTTGAGTGTATGATTCTTGTAGTGACTAATCTATGTTAAATGTTGGTTTTTTTACCAACCCATGTTAGCTAAGTTATTGATTTGATTTATCCTTCCAGAATTCTAGAACTTTGGTTATGGTTAATTGCTATTGGTGGATTGCCTTCCTTGTTTTGAAGCTTGTTTTACGCATCCCCATGATTAATTACTTGCTGATTTTTAAATTCAACTTGTGTTTAATTTCATAATGCAAGTCTTCACATATTAGTCCTGCATCACTTTCTTTGCTGACGAAGCTGCCTGAAATTTTGTAACTATCAATCTTGAGAGGAAGTCTTTCCTTTTGTATGAATAAAATTTTTATTATATCAATCTTATGACCAATACAGCTGTTGTCTTTTAATCATTAAATTATGGAATGTGTTCTAACTTGTTGATGAATTAGTCGAATAACTTGAGAAGTTATATTTTCAAGTAAAGTCTTTTTTTTTTAAATGAAGCAGCCTGAAATTTTGAGGGTAAGAAAGTTTTTCCTTTTTTTTATGAAGCAGCCTAAAAATTTCATTCTATCAACCATAATAGCAATTAATCCGTAGTCTATATGGTTTTGATCTACATGTCCATTGTGGGCATTGCGTAGTAGAAAATTACTCATTACATTTTTAAGTGGTAGATTTTCTGATATAGCAGGATGTTTGGTTCAAACCAAGTTCTTGAACTTTATATATGCGCTAGTGGCTTAGTTACTTTGGTTTGATGCATCAAGTTTTTGTACATTGATCTGGAAAATGTTTTTGAACTACTGGGAATCTAGTATTTATGCATGCGCTAGTGGCTTAGTTTCTTTGGTTTGATGAATCAAGTTTTTGTACATTGATCTGAAAAATGTCTTTAAACTAGTGGGAATCTAGTTGTTATTGAAACCTCTGTTTAAAATTGCGCAATTAGAGGCGCGCCTCAAGGCAATTCCTCCCAAAAACGCCTCGGAACCTACGCAATTCCACCTCTGTAAGAGGCGTACGCCTCACTGGGACTGAGGCACGCCTCAGAGGCGCAATTCCTGGTGAAGCGTACGCCTCACTGGGATAGGGCCCACTCACTTAAATTGAATCCTTTTCTCTCCTTATACTCGAACGAACCCGATTTTTCCCCCTCCAGTTCGCGAAACAGAGCTCCCGCACGCTCCAGTTCGCGAAACAGAGCTCCCGCACGCCGTCGGCCTCCTTCCCGCCGCTTCTCCCGCCGGCGCCGCCTCTCTCCGGCGAAGTTGAAACTTCCGGCTGCCCTCTAGGAGTACTCCACATTGGATTTTAGGTATTTTTATTAAGTTTAGGGTTATATTTTTCAAGTTTAACTTAAACTAGGGTTTAGTTTTTTTGTGTATTTGGTTTTTTGCTTTAGGAGATGGTTAGAGGTAAAGAAAAGGCGAATACGTCATTGCGGCGTGACCCTTCTTGGAAATATAGCGTGCAAGTTGACGTAGGAGGGGGCGAGAAAACGTATGTCTATTTAAATGGTAATTTTTGTGAGAAAGTGGTGAAGGGCGGAGTAACCCGCATGAAGGAGCACTTATCATGCTGTCACAAGAACGTAACACCGTGTGCAAAAGTTCCGGACAATGTGAAGGAAGAAATAAGTGCTTACATGAAGAAAACTACCACTGCTAAACACTTACTACAGGAGCAATTTGATGAAAGGGTCGAGCATGGTGCTTATTTTAGGAGCGAGAGTGGAAAGGGCTCTTCCTCCACTATACATAGTAGAGGTGCACGGGATATGATTGCATTTTATTTGTTTTTTGTATTTTGGGAGTTTTGTTAAACTAATATTTTGTGATTTTGTACTTTGGGACATGATTTTATTGCAACCACTTTCTTACTTTCCACTATTTTCATATATCATTTAGATGTTTTTATTGTAAGATACAATATTGCTATTATTCATCAAGTTTTTGTACATTGATCTGGAAAATGTTTTTGAACTACTGGGAATCTAGTATTTATGCATGCGCTAGTGGCTTAGTTACTTTGGTTTGATGAATCAAGTTTTTGTTCATTGATCTGGAAAATGTCTTTAAACTAGTGGGAATCTAGTTGTTATTGAAACAGTGTCATATTCAGGTTTTCTTTAACCAAGACACGAACTTTTGGTTATTGGTTAAATGCTAGCTTGGCTCAGCATTTGAAAGTAAATTTTTTTGCACTGTTCGCAAAGGGAGAAATTATTTTGTGTGGAGACCGGACGGCGAGAACCGTCCAAATTTGATGTGCTTTTGTTGACGTTTATTTTCGTGTCGACCCGACTAGGCTCGATCGACCCAATTGACCGCCGTCGAGGCAAAATCGGCTCAAATTGGACCCCGATTTGATTAAATTAAATTTATTTTAGTCAAATTCAATCGAATTTAATTTAATTAAAATCAAATCAATTTAAATCAAATCCCGTCGAGCGTTGTCGAGCCCAATTCAGCACAATTCGACATTCAAGCTTAATTTTGCAAAATTAACTTGATCAGACCCACTCGGACCCAAACCGACCCAAATCAGTTTGAGTCGAGTTCAATTCGGACTCAATTTCAGCCCTAATTTGTCAATTTGGGCTGAATTTAATGCTCAATTTGAAATTAAAATCAAGGGCTCAGATTTCATCTGATATCCCATTCAATTTCATGATAAAATCCCTCACGCGTGAGATGCCCTAGGGAGTCCATTTAGGCGGCGGCTTTCTGCCGCTCGTGCTTTCCAAGAGCACGCAAAGAAGGAGAAAGGGGGAGCATTCGGCTCCCCCGTTTTGTTCCGTCCCGACCCAGCGGAACCGAGAGCACGAGAGAAGGGGAAGAGGCGGAGGCGAAGCCCTCTTCCGCGTGCGATCAGCTAGGGGCGACTGCGACTGAGCCGTGGGAGGTTTTCCTTCCCACGTACGCGTGCTGAAGGCCGATCGGACTGGACCCGGTGGAGTGGGAGTTGCCTTGCACCTTCTTCTTCACAGCAAAAGGGTTTGGGAGCTTGAGACCTGCTGTCTTCTCCCTCTTCTTACACTCAAGGGGGATTTAGGAGTTTCTTCTCCCTCCGATTTCAGTTCCGATAAGTTTTTAACAGTGAAAGGGGTTGTTGTAGAGCTTTTCTACTGCAGTTAAGGGAAGTAGAAGACATACTCTTTCTCTCAAATCATTTCCAGTGAGCATGAGACAACGGAGGTGACTTCCGGAAGCCTTCAAACGCTGAAGACAGCTGTTTGCTG